>NC_090257.1:14762707-15062707 GCF_037325665.1 Littorina saxatilis | reverse complement strand
AACCGAAACCGGTCAGTCAAGCCCGCCCGCTGTGAGCTTTTCTTTGTCAACAGACAAAGCCAAGAGAGGACAGCCGAGCCCGCCCGCTGTGAGCTTTCTCTTTAATTAGAAAAGCGTCCGAGTGTAAAGAAGAGGTCTGACAGATCACGCCTACCCATCTCCTCAAGAGAGGGGAGAGCATAGTCAGCGTCTTTCTTTCTTTCTTTCTTTAATTGGTGTTTAACGTCGTTTTCAACCGTTCAAGGTTATATCGCGACGGAAGAGTCAGCGTCGACCTCCCTCTTTCGCTGAGGGATGTTTGGGCAACAAGGCAACTAATTCCAGCGGAATCAGGAACGTCGCCCTTAGAAAAGGAACAGTCTGAATAAAATTCCTAGACTAGACGCTCCAGTCCACCTTCTTCTGCACCAACTGAGACAAGAAGTGGTCTGGGCACTCGAAGCCAGCCCCGGCTAGCAGAGGGAAAGTTGTGACATGAGGTAAGCCACGGCGGGAGACTCCACAAAACTAAAAGATTGTGATTCCACCCGCAAAGGCCGAAAGTCAACAGCAGCAGAAGGGGGTAAAGAAACACCCTGGACTGCATTAACAACCCCCTCCGGAAAATAAGCCGCTGCCACTGAAGGCGCTTATCACATAGCCTGCCTAAACACAGTAGGCAAAGCTACATAGTCCACCTCTTCATCAGATAAAATCTGAGTCGCCACCATCCAATGTGTTACCACACAAAGGAGGAGAGACAGGAGAATCAAAAGCGTGCTCTGACCCCGCTTGCCAAACACCATCACTCCCCTGCCCTAAAGGGGAAGAGAAGAAGAAGCAGGCACAGCACCCTGCCGAAAGGGTGGGTGGCCACGGCCATCAAACAAAGCCAAGGCAGGCCCATTGTTCGCCGACAGCTGTGCGGTTGACTGGGCCCAGTGAATAAAACTCGTTTGGCTAGACTGAGTCACCCCACTACCCGAGTGGGGAGGGAGGTGGGCAGTCACAGCAGAAACCGACCCCCGAGAGGGGTAAGACAAGAGTGAGGAAGGGACCGAAAACGGCCAACCCCACCCGTCTACCTGCTGTAGTCCTGTAGCCCCACCGCTCACCCACCCCGATGGGGGAGGAGGGCGATTGTCAGGCAAGGACAATAAAGGCACAGACTGTGAAGACAGTCCAACAGCGCCCACCCGATCTAGCCCAGAGGGAGGGAAAGGGTGGAACGCTGCTCCAGCCCCCACCCGATCCTGCCCAGCGGACGGGAAAGGGTGGGACGCTGATACATCCCCCACCCAATCCTGCCCAGTGGGCGGGTAAGGGTGGGCAGTCACAGCAGAAAACAGCCCCTGAGAGGGGTAAGACGAGTGAGAGACAGGAGCAAAAATGGCCGCCCCCACCTGTCCACCTGCTGTAGTCCTGTAGCCCACCGCTCACCCACCCTGTTGGGGGAGGAGGGCGATTGTCAGGCCAGGACAATAGAGGCACAGACTGTGAAGACAGTCCAACAGCTCCCACCCGATCCAGTCCAGAGGGAGGGAAAGGTGGAACGCTGCTCCAGCCCCCACCCGATCCTGCCCGGTGGGCGGGAAAGGGTGGGTCGCTGATACCGCCCCCACCTGATCGCGCCCGGAGGGCGGGAAAGGGTGGGAAGCTGACACGCCCGAATCATCACAAAGACGAGGGCGAGGGAAAGCCAAGTGAGCAGTCAAATTCCGCACGTCTTACGTGTGTCGTCGAAAGTCGAGAATGATTATTACGGATGCCAGCGCTCTAGTGGTACGCGGTGGGTTATGGGTAACCAAGTGGGTTCAGGGCATAGCAACGGCTATGGCGTCTGTTTTTAGCTTGGTTACCACCCTTTCAAGGGCAGGTAATTTGAGTAGTTTTTCGACATCTAGCATGTGAGATTGAGGTCAATGCATTTATGAGAATTGCGGTAAGAATATGTAATTTAATGTCATGTTGAAATCACATCCGTTTCAAGCATGATCTTATATTCTGCATTCTGTGTTTGTTAAATATCTGTATGGCTTTCTAGTGTCACTGACCTTCTCTAGTTCATTTTCCAGATTGGCTAGCTGCTTTGGGTCAGCGGCCTCAGTGGCAACTACAGCTGACCCCATGCGACCTCGACTGACTGACTTTCCACCACCGCTCATGGTACCTTTTTGCACAAACATCAAACAGTTCATAATTACCATGTCTGAAACATCAAACAGTTCATAATTACCATGTCTAAAACATCAAACAGTTCATAATTACCATGTCTGAAACATCAAACAGTTTATAATTACTATGTCTGAAACATCAAACAGTACACAATTACTATGTCTGAAACATCAAACAGTACACAATTACTATGTCTGAAACATCAAACAGTTCACAATTACTATGTCTGAAACATCAAACAGCACACAATTACAATGTCTAAAACATCAAACAGCACACAATTATTGTATCTGAAACATCGAACAGTTCACAATTACTATGTCTCAAGCCATTCTCTGCAAGCCTATGACCTGGCTGACACCAACAATATAACAGTACCACAACAAAGAGGAGAGCTTGGTTTGCAGCATACAAGTCAGAGGTATTCTTTATTGGCGGCAAATATCTCTTCAGTCATAACAGGCTCAAAATGTCACTGAAACTTCAGCCCAACATACAGACGCAAACATCCAATAGAAGTTGGGATAATATTTATTTTATGCCAGTGTTAAGTCCAGCAACCAACCTGACTGGTCAATGAGTTGACCATGTAGGGTGACCACCCTGTAGCGTGTCTTGCCATACGCAATGCGAGTGGCTTGCTCCAGGTCTTTGGCCACCAGGGTGTCCCGAATGGCGTAGTAAAAGGCTGGCAAGATCTTGCCGTCCTTCACCTTGATCAGGTCAAACAGGCGCGGCACGTTCTCTGGGCTGTGCATGCAAGGGAGAACAGTGTGTTAACAGACATAAATTTACAACCCACTCTTTCAACAGCAGGTCCCCCCGAAAGTGGCGTATGGCTGCCTGAATGGCGGGGTAAAAACAGACATACACGTAAAAACCTACTCGTGCAAAAACATGAGTGAACATGGTCCAGGGAGTTTCAGCCCATGAACAAAGAAGGTGAAGAAGAACAGCAGGTGAAATCAACAGAAATGATTTTTCCCATTTTCAATGACAAATAAGGCAATGATCGCTTACTTGCATTTCATTTTCTCCACAAATATATTTCCAATAAAGGGCCCTGGGATTTTGTAAATGACAGAATTCTGCAAAGGTACATAAAATCCCCAAATCTGATTCAAATAATGTAGTGACTAACAAGAGTGTTCTCAGCAGATGGAGTGAGACAGAAACATGAGAAAGGCATGAGATTCTTTCTTTCTTTATTTGGTGTTTAACGTCGTTTTCAACCACGAAGGTTATATCGTGACGGGGAAAGGGGGGGAGATGGGATAGAGCCACTTGTTAATTGTTTCTTGTTCACAAAAGCACTAATAAAAAAATTGCTCCAGGGGCTTGCAACGTAGTACAATATATTACCTTAATACTGGGAGAATGCAAGTTTCCAGCACAAAAGAATTAACATTTCTTACATACTGCTTGACTAAAATCTTTACAACAAGAAGAGCAAACGCTCGATCGAGTCACTTTCGCAGTTCTGAATATTATATGAGGCATCAGATGGACAGGAAGAAATTGCTATTCACAACACAATGAGTCACGTTCACATAAAATTTGAGCCCGGTCACTTTTATAGTTTCCGAGAAAAGCCCAACGTTAAGTTGTGTGTTGCCGAACAGAAAAGGCTAGTTATCTCCCTTGTTTTTCTGATAACGTTCGTAAAAGGCTACAGATGTAAATACTTTGATGTAAAGAATAATCCTACAAAGTTTCAATCACATCCGATGAACTTTGTCAAAGATATAAAATGTCTAATTTTTCCTTTGACGCTGACCTGTGACCTTGAAAAAGGTCAAAGGTCAACGAAACCATCGTTAAAGTGTAGAGGTCATTGGAGGTCACGACTAAACAAAATATGAGCCCGATCGCTTTGATAGTTTCCGAGAAAATATAAAATGTCTAATTTTTCCTTTGACGCTGACCTGTGACCTTGAAAAAGGTCAAAGGTCAACGAAACCATCGTTAAAGTGTAGAGGTCATTGGAGGTCACGACTAAACAAAATATGAGCCCGATCGCTTTGATAGTTTCCGAGAAAAGTCCAACGTTAAGGTGGTGTCTACGGACGGCCGGCCGGCCAGACTAACACTGACCGATTACATAGAGTCACTTTTTCTCAAGTGACTCAAAAATTGACTATAATCTATACAAGAAACACTTAACAAGGGTAAAAGGAGAAACAGAATCCGTTAGTCGCCTCTTACGACATGCTGGGGAGCATAGGGTAAATTCTTCCCCCCAACACGCGGGGGTAAGGCATGAGATGAGACATGTGAATGAAGCAAATGGAACAAAGAGATGGAGCAAATGGAAGACCGAGAGAAATGAGAGATGACATTGACAACAGGAGGGGGCCGAGGAGGCCCCTCGCACATCGTTGTCCCAGTCCTTTCTGCCAACAACTTACGTGGTGATTTTTCTCTTGGTTTGTTCCTTCCATCGCTCCATCTTGTCCAGGCCGATGAAGGTGGCAACGCCCACATTGTGTTTGATGAGCAGCTCCACGCAGCGCTGGGCAGTGGTCATGGTGTCCACCACAATGTTGTCCAGTGGCCCACACGCCGTGGAGATGGCAACGTCGTACTTCTCCTCTATTGCTCCAAGGTCACCCTGCACAAACATAAACACCGGTGAGACCACAAAGGAAAACAGGCCTTTTAACACACGTAACTCCAATGTGCATAAATGTAACCACTAACCGTGGCAAGGGCAAACCATCGTAGTCATACATAATGTGAATGAGAAAATGTGCTGCCAACATCAGAAATGAATAACCTAATAGCATTCAGAATTTTCTTCATCTAAGTTGATATTCATAAGTGTAGAATCAGGCATGAAAACTGAAAAAAAAAAAAATACTGAAAAAAAAATTCGAAGGCGCATAGCGCCAAGTTTCGCAGGCACGTAGCGCCAAGGTTCGCAGGCGCGAAGCGCCAAGACTTCTAGGGGGGTCCGGGGGCATGCCCCCCCGGAAATTTGTTTGTTCAAGGGTGCAATTTGGTGCAATCTGGGGCTATCTGAGCCTTAAAATTGGATTCAAACATGGCCCCAAAACTATTTTACTATAACTATGACTAGGAAAAAAAAAAAAAAAATAAAAAAAAAATTAAAAAATTAAAAAAAAAAAAAAAAAAAAAGGAAAAATACTGAAAATAAAACAAAATACGGTTTATTTTTTTCAAAAATACGGAAAATACGGAAAATTTTCATGCCTGAGAATACACAGAAGGGGGGCTAAGCGTAAAATAATTAATTAAGTAGAAGTGCAATGCCAAGGCACTGCATACCCCCAGCGAAGGACACATCCGCTTTCTATCTCTCACACACACACATACACACCCCAAGTCACACACACACACATTGACTCACACAAATCTCATACACAAAAAACACATTCATACGCACATAGACAGACGGACACACACACCCTTGCAAACACACACACACACTCACTCAATCACACTTACTCACTCACACGCACTTACTCACTCACTCACACAAACTTCATACACAGAAAACACACACTCATATGCACATATATAGACAGACGGACACACAAACCTTTACAAACAAACACACATACACACACAAACTCACACACCTACTCTCTCTCACACACGCACACATAAATAACCAGACTCTCACTCTCTCTTACACACACACACACACACAAGTACACACTCACAAACACACACACACACTAACAGTAACACTAACACATGTGCACAAAATGCACACACACAGCACGCGAGAGAGAAATACCGCAGAGAATGGATGACGTCATGATGCATTGATGTCAACTCCTTTCAGTGTTATCTTCTTATGCGAGCTTAATCCATAGACTTGGAAACTATGGAATTTCTACCCGGCCAAAGCGGCCTTGGGTGGAGTTTGCTCAAAAAACAAATAGTCCCATGTTACGCACCGTATTTTAGTTAGTATGTTCCCAATTTTTGGTGAACTTCCATCCCCAACTGTAGCCCCTGTTCGTGCACAACGAATCCTTCTTTATCATGTATTATCGGCATGAACATTTCTCAAGTCGATTACAGTATAGGGTTCGTGGGATACCTCAAGCTTCGCTGGGATAAGCTCTATTTGAATAGCAGGGTCTACAAAGAAGAAACAAGTTGCGTAAGGCGAAATTACTACATTTAGTCAAGCTGTGGAACTCACAGAATGAAACTGAACGCACTGCATTTTTTCACATTGACCGTAGTCCACCGCTCGTGCAAAAGGCATTGAAATTAACGAGCCTATTTAGCGCGGTAGTGGTTGCGCTGTGCTGCATAGCACGCTTTTCTGTACCTCTCTTCGTTTTAACCTTCTGAGCGTGTTTTTAATCCAAACATATCATATCTATATGTTTTTGGAATCAGGAACTGACAAGGAATAAGATGAAATTGTTTTTAAATTGATTTCGGAAATTTTATTTTAATCACAATTTTTATATTTTTAATTTTCAGCTTGTTTTTAATCCGAATATAACATATTTATATGTTTTTGGAATTAGCAAATGATGAAGAATAAGATGAACATAATTTTGAATCATTTTATAAAAAAAATTATTTTAATTACAATTTTCAGATTTTTAATGACCAAAGTCATTAATTAATTTTTAAGCCTCCAAGCTGAAATGCAATACCAAAGTCCGACCTTCGTCAAAGATTGCTTGACCAAAATATCAATCAATTTGATTGAAAAATGAGGGTGTGACAGTGCCGCCTTAACCTTTACAAAAAGCCGGATATGACGTCATCAACGACATTTATCCACAAAATGAAAAAAACGTCTGGGGATATCATACCCAGGAACTCTCATGTAAAATTTCATAAAGATCGGTCTTGTAGTTTACTCTGAATCGCTCTACACACACACGCACAGACTGACACACATACACCACGACCCTCGTCTCGATTACCCCTCTATGTTAAAACATTTAGTCAAATGTAAAAAAGGATGATAATGAAATAAACATCGACACTGTTTCTACAAAGAAGAAAGGTAAAAAGACCCAGAGTGACTTTCTTTTCGTTACCATTAACAACATTTTGAGCAGAGATAGCCTGTGCAGACACAGTACATGTTTACAGCTGTTACCACAACCCACCAGGCGTCCAAAGATGCCCGGGACCTTGCCCGACTTTTTTTGTTCCAGGAGGAAGGCCATCACCTTGCCGCGACTGCTGGCAGCCTGCTGGGTCCCCCTCAGCTCCTCCACCTTGTAGCGCAGACTTCGCACCTGTCACAGACACAAGGTTCAGTCAATGAGTCACGGGCTTACAGTGTTCATATCACCTCACCCTGGAGTGGCTGTGGCTGCATTGTGCTGATGGACACACCAACTGTCTCCATCTGTGACCACCACACGCCATTGCCTGCCTTTCAGCGTAGCTTCTTGGAATCCATAAACTGATTCATCTCACCTGCATGCTATCTAAGTTCTACACTAACTATATTACCAAGGCAACGTCATTCAATCATACTGAGGAAAACAAACAAAATTGCAGAGATATCAAGCCCCAGCACACTGAAGGCATCTGACAAAAAAGCTAGAAGTGAAGAAATGCAGAAAAAAACTGGTTTTACAGGTGACCTACAAGCCTGGTTACCTTTTCAGATGCTTTTGCCTCGGCCTCGCCTACTTGTTTCAAGTCTGCTGTTGATTTTGTCACCACATTTTCCACATTGGGGATGTTCTTTCTGAGCTGAGCAGCTGTCCTGCACACAAAGCCACATACATAAATGATAACCAGCCAGTTCATTCTGATCAACACATTCACATACCTTACTGAGCATTGCCTTTGCAACATCTCCCTCCCCACATTTCATCACCACCTGCACATAAAGCATAGTTCAACAAACGAAGGTTGTGCACAACAAAGGTTGTGACTGCACACTTTTCATATTGTTGCCGTACTGACCAGTTTATTGACCTGTGCTCATGCCGACTTACTGTTGATACATGCTTACTATTGATGCCAACTTACTGTTGATGCTGAGCCAGTTCAGCCTTGGCAGTGTCCAGGTTTTGCTGCATCTTGTTCAGTTTGCTCTGCTCGCTCTGCTGGTTGCTGAGGAACACCTCCAGTTCTGACTCCGTCACTTGAAGCTGAAATTGAAGTCACTGGAGTCATTTTCAGAGACTGGAAACAGAAAGACTTTCTAAGCTTAGTTCATTATCTGTATCATGTGTTTGTCTATCTGTCCACTTAAAAGAACTGTGGGTCAAAGTACTGTGATTGTAATGTTTTGTATTGTCATAAATTAAACATTCATATAACTTACCATTCTTGCTCTTTGATTCTTTTTCAAACAGTATAAGTTTTAAAATTGATTCTAGTGACTGTAACACTTGCATTTATGATAATAAACAGTGCCCTATAACTATACCTGGGACTTCTTTTCATTAACAGACTTCTGAAGTTCTAGCAGTTTCTCTTCCTGCTTGTCCTTTTCCTCTTGAAGTGGCTGCAAAAACACAACAGAAAAAAACAAGTTTCAATGGAATCGACTGCAGTACAAGAAACTAAGATCAAATGTTAACTTATTTTGGAGCGCTTCCAAGATAACTTGTAACAAACCGCACCAAATCTGACTTTTGCCAGCTCAACATGACATCTTTCATCCTGATAACTTTTGAAGTAATCAATGCCCCAAATAAAAAGCGAGAGTTACTTCCACTTTGTGTCACAGACCTATGACAGCTTCTGTCAAGAATGGGGTAAATCTGTACATAGCACAATTACCAAAACCTGAAGCACTAGTCTTGTAGCAGCAGATAGACAAGATATAACTTGTGGCCTAAGAGTAGTAGGGGCTAAATGTGTGAGGTCGATGTGGTAGCACCAGCACACTTACCTGAGTCTCTGTACGAAGACTGGCCATCACCTCCTGCACCTTCTCCTCCTCCTTGGCCTTGTCCTGCTCCAGTCTCTCCAGTGTCTTCTGGGTCTCCTGCACCGTTCTCTCACTCTCCTCTGGCACCTGCCGCAGCTCCTCAATCTGACAACAGGCACACACTCACTTAGTTTTCACTTGTACAAGGATCAGGGACCATTCAAAAAACAACACAAACAACAAAAACAATTAAGTAGAAGTGCAATGCCAAGGCACTGCATACCCCCAGCAAAGGACAAATACTCTCTCACTCTGAGTCTCTCTCTCATCCGAATTCACACACAAACACACACACACTCACTCACAAATCTCATACTCACAAAACACACACTAATATGAACATTGACAGACAAACACACACACCTTTTCGAACAAACACCCTCTTTCTCTCTCACTCTCTCTTACACACACACAAAGACACTAACATCCACACACATCCACTCTCTCTCTCACACACACACACCAACACATACACACACATCACAACCCCCCCCCCCCCCCCCCCCCGTTTTTCCTCTCTTTCTCACACACACACACTCACAGTCGACACATGTGCACACACACACACCATGCGTGCGAGAGAAAGACCGCAGAGGGGATGACGTCATGATGCATTGACGTCAAAGCCTCTGGCACACACACACACCATGCGTGCAAGAGAAAGACCGCAGAGAGGGGATGACGTCATGATGCATTGACGTCAAAGCCTCTGGACGTCATCTTCTTGTGCGAACTTAATCCATAGACTTGGAAACTACGGAATCTCTACCCGCCTAAAGCCTTGGGCATTTGATCAAAAATCGAATTCGTAGAGAACCACCGCCGTATTTAAGTTAGTATTTTCCCGAAGTTTGGTGTACTCCTGTCCCCAACTGTAGCCACAGTTTGGCAATAAAGGATCCTTCTTTATTATGTATTATCGGGAAGAAAATTTCTCAAGTCGATCTCAGCATGCGTTCGTGGGATACCTCCAGCTTCGTTGGGATAAGAAAAGCAAATACTCATGACTCACATTTGTTATAATATAAATCAAGTACAAATTAAATTGGAATTGAGTTTAATACCCATCTATCGATACGTAAATACTCTAGAAATCATTCTCATTCTAGCCAAAGGAACACTTGTATCTGTAATCATACCTTTTTCTTCTCTTGGTCCAGGCTTTTCTCTAGCTTCTTGGCCTTGGTGTTGGTGTGTTTGATGTCTTCCCGGCACTTGACGTCCTGCTTCTCCAGGTCAGAGAACTTTTCCTTTGTCTCCTCCACCTGCTTGGCCAGCGTGTCGTATTCCCTGGTCAACACAGTCACTTCATTTCACACTTCATCATCGTACTCCCTGGTCAACAGTCACTTCATTTCACACTTCATCATCGTACTCCCTGGTCAACACAGTCACTTCATTTCACACTTCATCATCGTATTCCCTGGTCAACAGTCACTTCATTTCACACTTCATCATCGTACTCCCTGGTCAACACAGTCACTTCATTTCACACTTCATCATCGTACTCCCTGGTCAACAGTCACTTCACACATTTCACACTTCATCATCGTACTCCCTGGTCAACAGTCACTTCATTTCACACTTCATCATCGTACTCCCTGGTCAACAGTCACTTCATTTCACACTTCATCATCGTACTACCTGGTCAACACAGTCACTTCATTTCGCACTTCATCATCGTACTCCCTGGTCAACAGTCACTTCATTTCACACTTCATCATCGTACTCCCTGGTCAACAGTCACTTCATTTCACACTTCATCATCGTACTCCCTGGTCAACAGTCACTTCATTTCACACTTCATCATCGTACTCCCTGGTCAACAGTTACTTCATTTCACACTTCATCATCGTACTCCCTGGTCAACACAGTCACTTCATTTCACACTTCATCATCGTACTCCCTGGTCAACAGTCACTTCATTTCACACTTCATCATCGTACTCCCTGGTCAACACAGTCACTTCATTTCACACTTCATCATTGTACTCCCTGGTCAACACAGTCACTTCATTGCACACTTCATCACCCCATTGCCCTACATTGAAGGTCACTTCCTTCCGGTGGAAACCAAGCTGCAGCAGCGTTCAGTGTAATGCTCTCTTACCTTTTGACGGCTGTTATTAGAAATGTCATGAGAAGCTTTTACAATTACAGGTAATCGTGAAGTGTGTTTAAAGCTGTAATTGTAACTAAACAGGCAAACCATGTCAAAGTGACATCATGGGGAGTGAGAACTCTGCCTGAAATCTTTGAGAGCCACCAATACCATGGAATTACTGTCTCTCTTCTTGGTTCACACCTTCTTATTCTTCTTGCACCCACTTATCAAACTGCCGACATTCCAGGTTAACACATAAAGTTACATGCACTAATGCAACTAATCCAGCCATCAAGTGAAACTTTGAAGAAAAAAGACTTACTTGTGTATCTTGCCATGGCCTTTTCCCTTTTCTTTCTTTTTAGCAGCTATAGCCTCCATTTTCTCATTGACAGCTTTCATTCCCTCGTACACCTTGTCAAACTCTGCCTGTGCCTTCTCCTCACCCTTTGCACATTCGGCTCTGTCACAAAATAAGCAACACAGTTAAAATCAGCGGCAAAAATACTGAAAATTGGAAGAATCCACTACTCATGATTGCCACCCTACTTTCCAAGTGAAGATTCTAGCGGAAGGATGTATACATGGCAATGGAACAAATTACTGTTATATATTTCTAAAATCAACACAATTACAAACAAAACTTACATGTATTTCTGGAGGAGTTTGTTCCTCAATCGAACAACAGCATTTTCTGAGGTGAGGAATTCCACAGCTTCATTTTTTGCTCCTTCAAGTTCATCCTTCTCCTTTTCTACCGCCTTTACTCTGTTCAGCTGAAAATTAAAAGCATATGTCTCACAATCAAATGAATCAGCACCAAATTCTGTACTACACAAGTTATCTTTATTTTGTCACTGTAATTCATCAACCGCGTATCTCAATTTTTTAGGTTTTGGAACTAAAACAATAGTTAGCTCGTTTCTCCAGCTGCTTTTTGAAGTGAGAAAAAGTTCTTGAAAAGAAAACTTGTATCTTCATTTGCTTCAAGAGAGCGCAAAAAAAACCCGCTTGGGTTAAACTTACGAGGTTTTCGTGTCACATTTGGACGGAAACTATGCCGTTTCTTCTGTTGCTTTTTCAGCTTGCTATGATTTTCTCTCAGATGTATGAATTATGGCCACTGAAGGTTAGGTGACTTTCTTTCTTTATTTGGTGTTTTACATCGTTTTCAACCACGAAGGTTATATCGTGACGGGGGAAGGGGGGAGATGGGATAGAGCCACTTGTCAATTGTCTCCTGTTCACAAAAGCACTAATCAAAAATTTGGGTTAGGTTTAGGAAAAAACCCTTGTATATTCTAATTCTTGATGACTCTTTTGGATAAAAATATCCTTATTTGGATTAAACAAAAATCCTATCTTTCAATATTCTCTCAGTTGTATGGAATATCATTGATAAATGACATTAACACAAATTTAGACTGCTATTGCACTGATCTAAAGCAACTATCAACCCATGAATTAAAGTTATATTAGATGTGGTGAATTTTTCAGTTATTTTTTTAGATTTTCTCAAAACAGCAAAAATTGAGATACATGTACAGTCAAACACGCTTAAGCCGAACTCGCCCGGGGAATGAAAAATCGTTTCGCTTATCCGAGTTTGTGCATATCCGAGTTTGGATAAGCCAAACCTTTCCCGAGAAATTACCCTGCAGTTCGGCTTAAGCAAGTTTTTTCAGGATAAGTTGTAAAATCACTTGGAATGTTTCTCTCTCTCTCTCTGCGTGGTATGTGTATGTGTGTGTGTGTGTGTGTGTGTGTGTGTGTGTGTGTGTGTGTGTGTGTGTGTGTGTGTGTGTGTGTGTGTTTAAATGAATAAGATCAAAACAGTGACAAGCTACAAGTGCTTTCTTCAGTGGAGCTTTATTAATACCTCAAAGCCAACTGTAAAAATAAATGGTGAAAACAGTGACACATCTCAGAAACAAAACCAAAGATTCCACAAGCAACTACGCTTTTGTTAAAAGGATTCCAAGCAATGTTTAATGAAACCCTCTCCATTAAAGAAAGAAAAACAAAATTAGACAATTTGTCTCTGTGGCAAGGACTACTACTTAGTCCTTGCTCTGTGGACTGGGTGGCCGAGTGGTAACGCACTTGCGCTCGGAAGCGAGAGGTTGCGAGTTTAACCCTGGGTCAGGGCGTTAGCAATTTTCTCCCCTCTTTCCTAACCTTGTAATGGTGCATATTTACGTAATGAACCATGTATCCATAATCGAAAATTTTTAATTAAATTTTGATTTAATATAATATACTTACCCAATTCTTATGAATGCATTGACTTTAGTCCCACATGCTAGATGTCGAAAAACCTCTCAAATTACCTGCCCTTAGTAGGGTGGTAACCAAGCTAAAAGCGACGCCATAGCCGTTGCTATGGCCTGACCTTGCTCGGTTACCCATAACACCCTGCGCACCACGTGAGCGCCAGCATCCGTAATAATCATTCGAGACTATTAGTCAAACAAACCCCCAAGGACATAATCCAGCGGGGACGGATGGGAGGGTATTAACTATAAGAATTGGGTAAGTATATTATATTAAATCAAAATTTAATTAAAAATTTTCGATTTAATCACATATTCTTCCTCCAATTCTTATGAATGCAGATTCCTCCTAAAGGCGGAGGGAACTTACTTATGTCCTTGCAAGCACCTGCCCTGCAGCGACCAAAGCCGGCAAAGCACTGGAGCCATCCAGTCGCGTGCAAGAGATGTCACGAAGGTAGAAGCTGATGAAAACATCGTCTGACTTCCAGTAAGCTGTCTGCAAGACATCGCTTAATCGCCCTGAACGTAAGACGGCCACAGAGGACGCCCAGGCTCTGGCCTCATGTACTCGAGCTGATGTCAGAGGAAGGACTGAACGCCCCCCCCTCTCCTGAGAGAGCCACCACTCATATGCTCGTCTAATGAGGGTCGCCACCCATCTTGTAAGGGTCAATTTCGATATGTCCCTGTCATATTTTGTGTTCAACGAAATGAACAAAAGTTTTTGGCTTTTGGCCCTAACCAACTGAGTGCGAGCCAAGTAAGACTTCAAGGCCCTAACTGGACAGTTAGCTAAGTCAGGATCGTGTGAAGCTAGAATAGTCCCAAGCGGGGGGACTCGGACCACGGGCGGGGATTGGCCTGGCTTTTGATTTTTCGCGAGAAAACCAGGCCGGAAATGAAGTGACATTGAACCATCGCGCTCAAACGCGATGTCTTCCGACAAACCCGACAAGGCATGTATCTCACTGCCTCGCCGAGCGGTAGCCAGAAGAAGCAGAAAAACCGTCTTGCGTGTTAAATCAGTCAGGCTAGCAGCCTGCAAAGGCTCAAACGCCGCAGACCGCAAATATTCTAAAACCAAAAATAAGTCCCATGCCGGGACAGAGGTCCGTCTCTGCGCTTCCTGGAGAGCGGCCCCTTTGATCACACTAGCAATCACTCCGTTAACGTTAATCAATCTGCCTATCTGTCTCAGAGTAGCAGATATAGCAGAACGTCGGACTCTCAAAGCAGAGGCCGAACTGCCCTGCGCAGACAAAAAAGAGAGATGATTTGCCACCTGTAAAGAGCGCGGGGCCACAGCATTGACCCCCGCCTCCCTACACCACTTGGCCCAGGCAGCCCAATGGCAAGCATACACAGACGCAGTCGAGGACCTATGTGCCTTAAAAACCAAATCCAGCGTCGAGTCTGAAGCGCCAGATTTCCGCAGTTCCGACCTCACAGTCTCCAAACGTGTAGGCGCAGGGCCTGCGGGTCTCTGTGCGGGATGCCTGTTCTTGGCTGAACGAGCTCTCCCCGCACTAGATTTAGAGGGATCGGAACTCCTTTTGCCAACAACAGCAGATCTGGAAACCACTGCTGGGAAGGCCACCAGGGGGCTACCAGCAGCAGGAGCTCCGGACGATCCAGCTCGGCTTTCCTCACCACTCTGCTGAGCAGAGGAAAGGGAGGATATGCGTAGGCCTGAAGGCCGCTCCACGAGATCTCCAACGCATTGCTTGCCCAAGCTTCCGTGTCCGGAAAGGGAGACACGAAAATGGGAAGTCTCTTTGAAAACCTCGTTGCAAATAGATCGATCATGGGCTTCTCCACCTGTGCCCACAGGCGTTGGAGCGCCCCATGAGTGATCGTCCATTCGGTGTGCAACACCTGAGAGGACCTGCTGAGCGCATCCGCCAGTGCGTTGAGCTTGCCCGGAAGAAACTCTGCTGAGATCATGACCCGATGCGAGTGGCACCACACCAGAACCTCGCACGCCCTGTCTGACAGGGAAAACGACCGAGCTCCTCCCTGCTTGTTGATGTAAGCAGCGACAGTGGTATTGTCCGTGTGCAACCGGACATGTCTGCCGCCCACCAGAGGGAGAAACGCAAGCAAACCGAGGGAAACCGCCTCCAACTCCAGGCGATTGATATGCCAAAGACGCTGGGACTGAGTCCAAAGACCGGAGGCCGCCTGGCCCCCGATGTGAGCCCCCCACCCGGCCATTGACGCATCCGTAAATAGGTCTATGTCCGGAGGGGGCAGAGAGATGGGAACCCCCTGAGAGATCCAGTCTAGGTCCAACCACCGAGCAGTCGCGTGACTGAACCATCCCTGCGTGGGGACGATTTTGTCCCAATCCTGCGAAGCCGGCTCCCAGAGAGAGCTGAGCGCAGCCTGGAAAGGCCTCTTGTACACCCTCCCTAAGGGAACCAGAGTTGCCATAGATTCCATTTGGCCCAGAATCGAGGTAAGGACCCTCACCGAAGCCTGCTGGCTGCCAGCCACGGCCAAAATGAGAGCATGAAGCTTCCGAATTCTCTCCTGCGTAGGCCGGACCGTCCAAGCGACAGTGTCGAACGCCATACCGAGGTAAACAAACCTCTGCGAGGGAGTCAATTCCGACTTCGCTTGGTTCACAGAGAACCCCAGGCTCTGAGCCCGGTTCAACACTACCTGAGTGTTCAAGTGGCACACTGATTGACTCTGATTCAGAATCAACCAGTCGTCGAGGTACGTCCGTAGACGAATACCTCTTTGCCTGATCAGCGCGGCCAACTGTCTGATCACCAAAGTGAAAACCCACGGGGCCAGGGACAGCCCGAAGGGCAGAGCCCTGAATTGAAAATTTTCATCTAAATTTTAATTTGATTATATACTTACCCAACTCACATCAAGCAATTTACTCCAGTTTAGTGCTAGGACGCTGAATAGCATCGCCTTGGTAACAAGGGGAGGTCACCCTAAAAAAGAGCTACCTTGACCCCTTAACATGACAAAGTCACGCGTGACTTCCTGACCTTGCCGCCATCTTTGAATCAAAACCCCCATAAAAACCCCAAAAGCGGGGCAGGAGGGCGGGTATCAACTATGTGAGTTGGGTAAGTATATAATCAAATTAAAATTTAGATGAAAATTTTCAATTAAATTACATTCTTATCCCAACTCACATCAAGCAGAATGCTAATGAAGGAGGTGGGGAAACAAAATTCCACTTACCTCAGACAGAAGGTAAGACTTGTCCAGCCGCGACGATGGCTGGTAGGGAGCTACTGCCATCATGACGCGTGCTGGCCACATCTCGCAGGTAGAAGTTGATGAAAACATCCTGCGACTTCCAGTAGGCAGCGTCTAGGACCTCTGCTAGCCTGCCTGAGCGGAGGACTGCCAGAGAAGTAGCCCAGGCCCTGGCTTCGTGCGTCCTTGACGACGTCATAGGTAGGACAGAATACCCAATGCCAACTTGACTGTGCCACCACGCATACGCTTGTTTAATGAGCGTAGAGACCCATCTTGCCAAAGTGACCCGCGACACGTCCTTGCTCCGTTCTGCATTAATTGAGATGAAGAGCAGTTTTTGGTCCCTAGACCTAATAGGAGTGGTACGGGATAAGTAGCTGGTGAGAGTACGAACGGGACAATTTACCAAATCAGGGTCACCAGACGCGAGAATCCTACTTAAAGGAGGGATGCGAATAACAGGGGAAGACAGACCAGGTTTTTGGTTTTTGGCAAGGAACTCTGGCCTAAATCTTAAAACAACAGAGCCATCGCTCTCAAAAGAAATATCCTTAGCCAGGCCTGAGAGAGCGTGCACCTCACTGCCTCTCCGGGCAGAAGCTAACAAAACGAGGAACAATGCTTTACGAGTCAGGTTAGCTAAGCTCGCTGAAGCTAAAGGTTCGAAGTCCGGAGAAGCTAGAAACTTCAATACCAAAAATAAGTCCCACGCGGGAAGAGGGGACTTAGCCTTCGCAAAACCAATCGCTGCCCCCTTAAGAACACTAGCAATGACACCTCCCAGGTTAATGCTATGCCCTAATTGCTTCAGAGTAGAAGAAATGGCTGAGCGCCTGACTCTCAAAGAAGAAGGAGCCAAGCCCTGAGCCGCCAAACACGAGAGATGATTTGCTACATGCATAGAGCGAGGAGAAGTAGCAGAAACTCCATTCTCCGAACACCACTTTGTCCAATTCAACCAGTGTGAAGCATAAACAGAGCTGGTCGATTCCCTGTGGGCTTTTTGGACAAACCCTAAAGTAGCCTCTGAGGCGCCAGAACGGCGCAGCGATACCTGGACAGCTTCCAGGCGTGAAGCCGTAGGAACTGGGGGTTCTCGTGAGGAACCCCCGACCTTGGTTGCACGAGATCTCCCTTTTTCACGCCCAGAAAGAAGGGAGGGCCGTCTGCGAGACGAAGGAGGTCGGGGAACCAATGTTGGCTGGGCCACCAAGGGGCCACCAACACCAAGCAAGGCTGTTCCAGCTCCGCCTTCCTGAGAACCTTTCCCAAGAGATGAAACGGGGGGAAAGCATAAGCCATCAGGCGCGACCAGTCCACTTCGAGGGCGTTCGTCTCCCACGCCTCTGGATCTGGGAAGGGGGAGACAAAGACCTGGAGCCTGCGGGAGAATCTTGTCGCAAAAAGATCGACTGTGGGCTTGCCGAAATGCAACCACAGACGCTGTAGGATCTGATGAGTCAGAGTCCACTCCGTGTGCAACGTACGCGACGGACGACTGAGGCAGTCCGCAAGAACGTTGAGTTTGCCTGGAATGAACTTCGCCGACAACAGAATCAGGTGCTGGCTGCACCAGGCCAGAATCTGACATGCCCTGACAGAGAGAGTGAGAGACAAAGTGCCTCCCTGTCTGTTGATATAGGCCGCCACGGTCGTGTTGTCTGTGCGAACCCGAATGTGTTTGTTCCTGACCAGAGACAGAAACGATTGGAGTCCCAGGAAAACAGCCTCTAGCTCTAGGGCATTGATGTGCCAACCACTCTGCGTCTCGCTCCACAGGCCTGACGCAGTGTGAACAGAAAGATGGGCACCCCAACCCTCCATAGACGCATCTGTGAACAGAAACTCGTCTGGGGGGGACATCGAGATTGGCACCCCCTGTGAAATCCAGGGAAGTAGCCACTGCCTCGTTGTGTGTTGAAACCAGCTTTCGAGAGAGACCACCGTCTCCCAGCCCTGAAGAGAAGGCTTCCACAGCGAACCCAGGGCGGCCTGAAATGGCCGCTTGTGGACTCTGCCTAAGGGCACAAGAGTGGCCATCGACTCCATTTGGCCAAGAAGAGAGGTCAGAACACGTACAGACGCTCTGTCTTTCAAGGACAGAGTTCGAATCAGACTTTGCAACTTGTCTACCCTTCTCTGTGAAGGGCGTACCAGCCAATCGACGGTGTTGAACGTCATGCCCAAGTACGTGAACTCCTGAGAAGGCGTGAGTTCTGACTTCAGCTGGTTGATTGAAAAGCCCAGCTCCAGCGCTTGAGCGAGCACCCACTGAGTATGAGTCGCGCACAACTCCGAGCTCTGACTGAGAACAAGCCAGTCGTCGAGATACGCTCGAAAACGCACCCCCTTCTGTCTGACCAGAGAGGCAAGCTGGCGGACAACCATCGTGAATATCCATGGTGCAAGGGATAAGCCGAACGGCAGAGCCCGAAACTGATAAATCTTCTTGCCCCATAGAAATCTCAGCCACTTCCTGTGCGCAGGATGAATGAGAACGTGGAAGTAGGCGTCGGTTAAATCTATTGACGTCACCCAGTCCCCTGGCCTGAGAGCGTCCCGAACCGACGCCGGAGTCTCCATGCGGAACTTCACCACTCTGAGGTACTTGTTCAAAGGAGACAGATCTAAGACTGGGCGCCAGGCGCCCGAGGCTTTTGGCACCACAAAAATTCTGCCGTAGAATCCCGCTGAATTGCGGTCCAACACCTCCTCTATCGCTTGCTTCTCTAGCAACGAGTAGACTTCCCCCTGAATGGCCTCCTGAGCCTCCCTCCTCTTGGGAAAACGAAAAGAGGGAGGAACCCTGGTCAACGGGGCCTTGCCGTCTAACCAGAGGAGCCGGAACCCCGAACGCACGATGCTCACTATCCACTGGCTGTTCAATAGCAGTAACCAAGCCAGTAGGGCCCTGGTGGGGCCGCCCGCCACCAAAGGGGTGGGGGCCAGGTGAGCAGGTGGATCGGGGGGGCATCATTGGGGGGGGGGGGCTTACGCCCCGACCCCCGCGATTTGCCAAACGATGGAGCACTCTTCGGGTAAGGGGCACCTCCGCCCCTACCCCGAGAAGAAGAACCTCGGCGCTGAGCCTTGCCCCTGAACGAACCCGAAGCATGGGGCTTAGAAGAGGACTGGTTCTTGCTCTGGTGTGCGAAACCATGGTGCGCAATCTGAGCTATTGCCATATCTCTTGCATCCTGTGTCTCCTTGCGAAGCGCATCCAAGGATGGCTGACCAAGCAACGCACCCTCAACAAAAGGAGAGGTCTTAAGAGCCTCAATGGTCACCTTGTCCTGAATCCGAGATCCCGAGAGGAAAGCTGACCTCCGAGCATGGATAGAGTGAGCGTAAAGGCGAGCCGACAGATTCATCTGTTCAGCCGACACCTTAGCCAGAGAGGCTAGCAGAACAGTGACATCCAACTCCACAGCATCGTCCCGAAACATGAAGGGATCTAAAGACGACGCGATAGACCTTGACAGAGATCTTTGCAGAGTCTCAGACAGAGAAGACAATTCAAGCAGACGCCTGCCAGTCTCCTCCAGAGACAAAAGAGAGGCTTCCGTGTAAGGGACTGCTCTATCTCTACTGTAACCATCCTGCCTAAGTGCTGCGAGCTCCGGCGTGACCGGAAGCGTTGAACGCGGCAAGGCATACGAGTCAATGAGATTGACCGGGTTAAAAGACAGCAACACCCTCTTAGAAGCGCCGTGAGGCAAAGCTGAGGTCGCACTCGAAGTAGCCAGATAAGCCTGTACAGACTCAGGAGCTTGAGCATGAGCTGTTAACAGAGGAACAGCTTGGGAAGCACCACCAGACTGACCAGTGGCCAGAAGCCTTGAAAGCTCAAACGCTACTAACAGGGATTCCCGAAACCGGAACTGCTGTTTCTCGTCCTTGGTCGAACGGAAATCCCCTAAAGCAGAAGAGGGTTGACCAACTGAACCGGAAGGCGCCGTCACACCCTCCTCAAAATACCGAGAAGCCACTTCCGCCGCCAACGCCAGAGCTTGCGGAAGCTTATTCGGTATGCGGAAGCTGACATCTTCGTCACTCTGGACGGAAGTGCCAAAATCCGACTGGTAGTCCCTCACTTCCGTGAAGCCAGGCACGACACTTCCGCCGTGACTACCATAGTCCGACAAAGCGTCGCCCAGAAGAGACGCCACACGAGGGATTTTATACCCAAGCGGTACGTCTCTATGGACTGCTTCCTGCCTGTAAGGCGGAAGCGGGGAAAGCTGTGAAAGCTGTGCTGCCGCACCAACCGCTCCTCTAGGGAGTGTCGGAGGACACACTTCCCCTGTTCGGTCAGAGACCGAACGCGTGTCTGGGCTTATCCCCCGATCTAGACGTTCACTCGATCGGAGCGACGTAGACCGAGGGCCTAAGCTTTCGCGCACACGAACCGGTGTGGCTACTCTCTCCAAACCACGCACTTCGTTTTGGCCGGAGAACCCGGTTACTGGCGAAGTATAAATACCTTGATCGTCGTCAGTCCAAGAAGCCGCTGAACGCAGCAGGGAAACACCACGGCTACCATCAAAAGAGGCGTGTACGTCGGCAGACGTAACAGTGGAGGAGGGCGGTACACGCACCCTGGCCAGGGAACGCACACCCCCCACACCGGGAGGCAAAGACAACATCTCGGCCTTGGTAGAAGATAACTCCGCTGAAAGAGAGGAAATCTGAGCACTCAAGGAGTGCAAAATAGCAGAAACATCCTGCTTCTCGCTGACCGGACCTGAACCGGACAAGACCGGTGACGCAGACAAAGGCAAACTAGGCATAGCCGGAGAATCTGGCAAGTCTATATCAACATCAAACGAGGATTTAGACAAAGGGTCAGTGACTCTAATCGAAGCTTGACTAGACGAGTGCTTAGATTTACGAGAAGACTTCCTCGTGGGAGAAGGCTCGGCCGCCGACTTAGCGTTATTCTTCTTTTCCTTATCCGACATGACGAACAGAAAAAAGTGTAAACAATGCTAAGTACTCGACAAAACCTAAGTCACAAAACGATAACAAACAACAAAAACGCTCACCCAAACACACAGTAGGAGCAGAGGGACCGTGTGCAAGTACCAAGGCAGAGTCTGACAAAGGCAGAAGTCAGACAAACCGGCTGAAAGCCGGAGCAAAATCAAAACACGTCTGTAGACACAGATCGCTGGAGAGTGAATGATTCAAAGATGGCGGCAAGGTCAGGAAGTCACGCGTGACTTTGTCATGTTAAGGGGTCAAGGTAGCTCTTTTTTAGGGTGACCTCCCCTTGTTACCAAGGCGATGCTATTCAGCGTCCTAGCACTAAACTGGAGTAAATTGCTTGATGTGAGTTGGGATAAGAATGTAATTTAATTGAAAGATCCGATGACCCCAGCGGAAACGAAGCCACTTTCTGTCCACTTGATGCATAAGGATATGAAAGTAGGCGTCCGTCAAATCCACCGAAGTCACCCAATCTCCCCGGCGTAGGGCCTCCCTGACCGAAGCTGGTGTTTCCATACGAAACTTGAACTTCCGAAGAAACTTGTTCAAGAACGAAAGATCGAGAACAGGCCTCCAGCGGCCCGACGCCTTGGGCACTACAAACAGGCGTCCGTAAAACCCCGGCGAGGAGTGATCCACAATCTCTTCTATAGCCTTCTTGGCCAAAAGAGACCTGATCTCTGTTTCTATGGCCACTCTGGCCTCTTGGCTGGCCGAAAAACGAAAGGGAGGAGGAACCCTGGTCAAGGGAGCCTTTTCCCCCTCCCACAACAGCCGGAATCCCGATCGCACCACCCGTAAAATCCATTGGCTGTGCACTAACGCCTGCCACATGGAAATAGCCCTGGTGGGGCCCCCCGCCACCACAAGAGTGGGGGGAACAGGGGTGATGTGATCGGGAGAGCCTCATTGGGGGGAGGGCTTTCGAGCCCCACCCCTCCCCTTCCCGAACGAGGGTTTCTTAGGATAAGGAGCACCCTTAGCTGGTGCGGCCTTATCTCCCTGTTCCTTAGGACGAGAGGAGTTGTGCTGCTTCTTGTTCCAGAAAGGCTTAGAAGACTGAGATTTCTTTGGGATTTTAAACGAAATCCCAACGAGATGTCTGTCTTTAGCCTCCTGAACTTCCCGCTGCCTTGCATCCAGGGCTACTCTACCCAGGAGAGAGCCCTCAACAAAAGGCGAGGAACGCAGCGAGTCCACAGTGGACTGCTGGGAAAAGCCTGCTTGAGAAAGCAGCAAATCACGCCGTGAAAAGACAGCATGAGCATACAGCCTCGCTGAAATGCTCATCCTCTCAGAATTCACCATCCCCAAAGCAGCAAGCAGTATGGAGATGTCACTGGCTGAGGCGTCTTCCCTGAGTCTAAAAGGCTCCAAAGAGCCAGCAACAGCTCGAGTAAGAGCTCGGAGCAAAGACTCTGCCATAGAAGCCAATTCAAGATCAAGACGCCCAATCTCCTCCAGAGAAGAGAGAGAAGCGTCCGAGAACGAGACCCCTTCCTTAGCAGAAGGTTGCTTTGGCAACAAGGCAAGCAACTCCGGCGGAATTGGCAAAGTTGCCCTCGGCAAAGCAAAAGTCTGAACAAAGTTCCTTGACTTCACATTCCAGTCCAGCTTTTTCTGCACTAACGGCGAAAAAGCAGTGGCCTGCGCGTTTGACGCTAGCCATGGATCGGCTGAAGCAGGCGCTGTATCATGAGCATGCAACAAAGGGAAAGGAGTTGGCGACAGACCGCTGCCCTGAGGGGCCGGTCGAGCCAAAAGTTGCGACATGTGATAAGCCACGGCAGGCGATTCCACAAAACGAAACGATTGTGAACTCCCCTGCGAAGGCCGAAAATCATTCGCCGCGGATGGTGGAAAAGAGACATCCTGTCCTGAATCCACCACCCCCTCCGGAAAGTAACGAGCTGCCACACAAGCCGCTCTTCTCATGGCTTGCCTAAACCCAAAAGGCAAGGCTACACACTCCTCATCTTCCACAGAAGAATCCGAATCCCCAGCCTCTACAGTATCACTGTACACAGGAGGGGAGACAGGAGCAACAAAAGCGTGACCCGATCCCGCTTGCCACCCACCATCCCCCCCCTGCCCCACTGGGGTAGAAGGGTAGACAGTAGGCACAGAGGCCCGCCAAGAAGGCGGGGGGAGGGGGCCACCCAACAAAGCCGCGCCAGGCCCATTGTCGGTAGACCGCTGACCGGGCGCTTGGCCCCAACAGTCAAAACCGGTCTGGCCAGTTTGAGCTACCCCGCCCGCTGCATGCGGTGGGAGTTGGCTCGTAGCTGCAGCAAGCGAACCCTGCGAGGGGTAAGACTGAGTGAGAGGCGAGACCGTGAAAGGCCGCCCCCACCCGTCAACCTGCTGTAGTCCCGTTGCCCCACCACCCCTGCTTGGGAGAGGGGCGGCTGCTAGCAGTGGACAATAGCGGCACTGACTGAGACGCCAGTCCAACAGCGGACACCCGATCATGCCCGGCGGGCGAGAAAGGGTGAGCCGCTACACCAGCCCCCACCCAGTCCCGCCCAGAGGGTGGGAAAGAGTGAGAAGCTGACACAGCCCCCTGCCCCCAGTGGGACAAGGTGGGACCAAGCCCAGGCTGTGACTTACCATGCCCCCTCTCTCCCTCTCCCACAAGGGGAGAGAGCTGACTTCCCACTGCAGTGTTGCTAAAAGCAAGCTGAGCGGGAAGAGAAAGAGAGGAAGCAGACCCCCTCTCCTTATGGAGAGAGTGTTCGAGCGCAACCGCAGCACTACCAGAGGCAGAGAGGGAAGGCCCGAACTGGTCAGGTGCACCAAGCAAGTGCGCAGAAGAAATGGCCGCCCGGCCACCCCCCCCATCCGCAGGAGTCGCCGGAGTCGACGACGACGACGACCCCAGCCGAGCCAGGGAGGAAGGATCCCCTACCGCCGGAGGCAGAGGAGGGACCCCAGAGCGAGACGCAAACTGTTGAGAAATAAAATCAAACAATTCAGACTTTAACGAGCCCAGGGCTGAAGGCCCCGGCTCCTCACCCCCATCAGGGGACGAGAGCTGTGAGCGAACGGAACCCGTCCTCGGAGGGATAGGAACATCAAACGAAGTGCTATTTGACGGATCTTCTACCCGCATAATAGGCAAATCAACGCTCTTGGCTTTACCCTTAGCTTTAGCTTTCTTAACTGGGCTAA
Source organism: Littorina saxatilis (assembly GCF_037325665.1). Lineage (NCBI taxonomy): Eukaryota > Metazoa > Mollusca > Gastropoda > Littorinimorpha > Littorinidae > Littorina > Littorina saxatilis. Next base: position 15,037,885 of record NC_090257.1, on the reverse strand, counting down.
GAGCCTTGTCGCCTTCCAGTCTCGCACTCAGTTTAGCTTTGTTGTCGGCCATTTTAAGACCGGCGAAAAACAGTCACCCAGAAAAAAATTATCTGCGTGCGTGTTCAAAACAAAGCTATCAACATTTACATTCCAAACGTAAAAAGGAAAGATCTCACCCAAAAGGTAGACGGACAGGTAGACCCCCAAGAACCGGCTAGTCTCACGGACGAGCAGGCATGTGAAGGCCAAAAGTGAGAGCGAAATTCGGACACGTCCACCGTGTGTTGTCGAAAGTCGAGAATGATTATTACGGATGCTGGCGCTCACGTGGTGCGCAGGGTGTTATGGGTAACCGAGCAAGGTCAGGCCATAGCAACGGCTATGGCGTCGCTTTTAGCTTGGTTACCACCCTACTAAGGGCAGGTAATTTGAGAGGTTTTTCGACATCTAGCATGTGGGACTAAAGTCAATGCATTCATAAGAATTGGAGTAAGAATATGTGATTAAATCCAATACTGGCAATAGTATGACGCGGAAAAATAGATTACTCCAGCGGAATTCATAAGTTGTGTCCACGGAAAAGTCCCACCCCTGAGGACTATGCCCACCGTTTATACCTATTTTTCCCCTATCATTTCAATTGCTGAAAACATTTTCTTTCGTTTTCAATGTACCTGGAATGGACAGTGTCTGAGTTAGCCATGGAGTTAGCTTGTTCTATGTTGAGCCAAAGAGTGTAATCTTTAATAGACAGCAAGTCATGTTTCGAATGGCAGCTTGAATCATCATGACAAAATGCTCCGGAAGATGTTATGAAATAATGCACATGACAGACTTTGCCTAGTGTGTTTTGCTATTGTCATGCCCATGGCAGGTGACGAGGGCAGGACAGTGTCATTAGTTCCCACCTTTTCAGCTCTCAGTTCATTCAGGTGCTCCACACGCTGACACAAGGTTTCAATGGGCTGCTTGAAGCGGTTGCTGCCAATGATGTCTTCCAGAAATTCCAGCATTCCATCTTCATGCTCCGACTGTGCTTTGGGCTTCATCATGGCTATCTGCTCAACCTCTCCCTGGACAATGGCATCAACAACACAACTTATCAACTCTTTTAGGACAGGTTCCGAGGACAGGTTCTGAGATGTTTTTACTTCAGTCAGGTGAAAATTAACATCTTTTTCACCATCCTGCTCCGTTTCAAATTAACGGTAGAGATACAGTGTAGCTATTTGTGACACTACTACAGTGTACATTTTGAGCAAGCCTTTAGGTGAGAGGTTAAAGTTATACACTACTATGGCACCTCCTGTGCAAAACAGATTAATACAAATGTCATCACAAACACACCACACACAAAAAAGACAGACAAGAGCTCCTGTATACATATACATTCAGCGATCAATTAAACAATATTGAATATCTAATACTGATCTTAAACACTGGAGCTCACAAGACAGTCCATGACCTGCTGACCAAATATGACCATTGTACAGGATATAGAGTGGCTACCTGCAGGATCAAGAATCGGTTATGGTCAAGGTCGATGCCAGAGCCCCTGAGAAGCGCAGCCACCTCTTTGTAAGTTGCCCGCTTGCTGTTGATGCTGTAAGACGATGTGTTGTCCTTGAAGGCTGTGCGAGACACCACCAGTTGTGAGTCCGGCACCACAGTGAACTCATCTTCTCCTGGCTAAACATGTCAAGTCACATCAAATAGTCACACAAAATACACCCTAATCCGGTTGATAAGCATGTCAACACAAGCCCAACCACCTGCTGAGAGTACTCCATATCTATCTCATCCTGAAGTAAATGAAACACACTAAAAACATAAACTAGAACCAGAGTTCCTACTGGCACAAAAATAACAAGAGGCGAAGCCATCAAGGCTCACGTAAGAAATAGACAAACAGTAACACAAACTCAATCACACACACACACACACACACACAGAAAGAGCATAGGTGAAACTGTGCAAGAAAGCGAGACACTAGATCTAGATCTGTCTGTCTGCATGTAGCCTACTTACAAGGACACGACTGCCAACTAGTCTCGGCGCGCTCAAAATAATAATGACCGAGACTGTCAGTACTTCCTTCGCGTGACGTCTAACCCTCTTACGTCATAATGTGACGTCAATGTAATGTGACGTCTTCAAATGTTAGAGTTTCTACCACAGACATACACACGCACAGACGCACGCACGCACAGACAGACAAAGTTACGATCGCATAGGCTACACTTACGTGAGCCAAAAACATTAAAATGTCAAAGTGTCAGTGAAAAATGGGTAAAATCCAGACCTGCCAACCCTCAAGTGTAGCAATTTACATTTTCTTATGAATTTTCAGCATAGCACATTGTATTTTGGTGTAGCATTGTGTAAAATGTATCCACACATCCACATTTAGGCTTTTTCGTGCAAGAATAGAAACATTAAAAAAAAAAGAGTTAATTTAGACAAAAAGACAACGTAATGGCCAATAGAGTTTTTTCAGTGTGAACAATGTATTATGACACAAGCTCTGACCGCAGCACGGAGTGGGGATCAGAAATGAGTACCAGGACTCACAAGATAAAGAAAACTGTTACATGCTTGTCATTAGTTGTTTGATTGTAGCAATTTTAAGCTTGGCATAACAGGGTAGCAATTTGTCTTAAAATGTAGCAACTAGCATGCTATGCTTTCAGCATAGCAGCTCTGAAAATCCAATCTCACACTTCAAAATTCATGATGTACACTTAGAGCCGATTGACTGTTTTCTAGTTAATTGACTGGTGAGCAGAGTTCTTACATTCATGCAGTGTTTTTTTGTAATTTCCCTTTACATACCTGTTCAGCTGTCAAGCTGTGGTTTGGAGGTTTTTTTGTTGTTTTTTGTTTGTTTGTTTGCTTAACGCCCAGCCGACCACGAAGGGCCATATCAGGGCGGTGGTTTGGAGGTACGTACTAGACATTTGCAAAGTTTTCACACAATAGTAGCCAGCCATATTAATGATATCTGGTTTATCATCCCTTCATTTCATAACAGTGTAAGAATTATACAAAGGCATTCATAATCATGCAGAAAACACATATAATGATAGATCATTAAATTGAATTGGCAGATTCCCTGCGAGAGCTGCCTTAAAATGTAAAACAATCAACTCTTTCACTGAATCACACTTACACCAGTGTCGATGATCTTTTGAAAATGCACAGCAACAGTACAGCAGTTAATGTCCTTGTGATTCTCGCTGTTGTGTATCAACACGCTGACCTTCTTGGAACGGATCTTGTTGGCACGGTAACCAAAGACAAACAACATGGAGTCAATGACGTTGGACTTGCCGCTGCCATTGGGCCCCACAATGGAGGTGAAGCTCTGCACAGCATACAGCATTGTCACCAATAAGCTTCACAGCAAAGAAATATGAACCAAAGTATGATCAGCATATTTGAAAGATTTTCACATACTAAAGGATTCTGTATCCTGATAATAAAGGTTATAATGCCGCATTCATTATTGCTACTTGATACAGTAAATCCTCCCACTAATGACCCTGAAAATGTCCCTGGTTGTATAAAAAAAAATATATAACAAGAAGGGCAAAGCCCATACGACTCACATGCTTGACCTTGACATGACCTTCAGGGTCAAGGTCAAATAACTAAACCTAGCAATGACATCATACACTAAGAACTGCTTTACACATTTTTCCTACCAAAATACATGTGACCTTGACCCAAGGTCAAGGTCATCCAAGGTCATGCAACACAAAGCTGTTAATTCAAGACATAGGAAGTACAATGGTGCTTATTGGCTCTTTCTACCATGAGATATGGTCACTTTTAGTGGTTCACTACCTTATTTTGGTCACATTTCATGAGGGTCAAAGTGACCTTGACCATATGTGACCAAATGTGTCTCATGATGAAAGCATAACATGTGCCCCACATAATTTTTAAGTTTGAAACAGTTATCTTCCATAGTTCAGGGTCAAGGTCACTTCAAAATATGTATACAATCCAACTTTGAAGAGCTCCTGTGACCTTGACGCAAGGTAAACCAAACTGGTATCAAAAGATGGGGCTTACTTTGCCCTATATATCATATATAGGTGAGGTATTCAATCTCAAAAACTTCAGAGAAAATGGGAAAAATAGCTGTTTTTTAGACAACATTTATGGCCCCTGCGACCTTGACCTTGACGCAAGGTCAAGATGCTATGTATGTTTTTTGGGGCCTTGTCATCATACACCATCTTGCCAAATTTGGTACTGATAGACTGAATAGTGTCCAAGAAATATCCAACGTTAAAGTTTTCCGGACGGCCGGACGGCCGACTCGGGTGAGTACATAGACTCACTTTTGCTTCGCATGTGAGTCAAAAAAGGGGGGGGGGGGGGGTCGTCTTTATTTGGAATTTGGGGGTAGAATTTCATTACAGAGAAGGCAACTTCTTTATATTTAGTCAAGTTTTGACTAAATATTTTAACATCGAGGGGGAATCGAAACGAGGGTCGTGGTGTATGTGCGTGTGTGCGTGTGTGTAGAGCGATTCAGACTAAACTACTGGACCAATCTTTATGAAATTTGACATGAGAGTTCCTGGGTATGAAATCCCCGAACGGTTTTTTCATTTTTTTGATAAATGTCTTTGATGACGTCATATCCGGCTTTTCGTGAAAGTTGAGGCGGCACTGTCACGCCCTCATTTTTCAACCAAATTGGTTCAAATTTTGGTCAAGTAATCTTCGACGAAGCCCGGACTTCGGTATTGCATTTCAGCGTGGTGGCTTAAAAATTAATTAATGACTTTGGTCATTAAAAATCTGAAAATTGTAAAAAAAAAATAAAAATTTATAAAACGATCCAAATTTACGTTTATCTTATTCTCCATCATTTGCTGATTCCAAAAACATATAAATATGTTATATTCGGATTAAAAACAAGCTCTGAAAATTAAATATATAAAAATTATTATCAAAATTAAATTGTCCAAATCAATGAGCGCTTCTGCTGGAAACACGCTTCTCCGGGTTTACCGCTAGGTGGCGCACGAGAATCAGGCCTGTGCTCCAGCGGCGCGCCCGCAATTTCGCTTCGCTGCGGAAGGGTAACACAGTCGTGTCACTGACCGGGACACAGCGGCAGAGATAATATTTTGCGGAAGAATGCCGAACAAGTGTTGTGTAGTGAACTGCAACAAAGCAAAGGGATTTAAGTTTTCCAAAGATGTTGAGAGGAGAAAGCGATGGATGGTTAGCAGGCCACAGTCATATTGTCTGTGTGCTTTGCGCTTTGCAACTTCAGGAACAACGTCGTGTCTAAACATGCATAATGTTTGTTCTTGTTCTTTTAGTCAAATCCAAAGCTATTATGTTTTATGCAGGCATGCTCACACTGAGGTAGACGTGTCCTAACTTGATATGACTGCGTACTTTTCTTTCTACAAGTACTGCATAATACTACAGTCATTTGTGTTTTCTTGAGAAAATCATAAACTTTTTTTTCACATCTGTTTCTAAAGGCATCTGGGATAGTGGTATTCACCTGAACATCACAGGGCACAAATAAGCCCTGTTGCACTTTTTTGTTCACTGGTTATAAGAATGCAGCTGTGGATCAATGTATTAGTGATACTAATGGGTAAATTCCAAAATTCATTATCCGATTTGAGTAAAGACCAGTGATGGCGCTAGTATTTTTTCAAACCGGTACGCAAACTTTAATGATGCAAACAGTCCAGAAAAAAACGGTAGGCAGGTCGTTGGAACCTGGAACTTTAGTTTGTTTAGTTTGTGGTCACCACCACAGAGCCATAGTACCTGGAATGTCTGTGTTTAGTCAGTATGTGATATGGCAGGCTTTAATCTGTTTGCCAAGATATATTTCATATACTGAGTGATGTATAATGGTGTTGTTCACTTTTTGTGCTGGTCTGTGTGTTTTGTTTAACTGTTGGTTATTACTGTACTAGTGATTAATCAACTGAAACTTTACACTTACATTTGTCTGTGTGTACAGTTTATGTTATGCATTGATTTTGTGAGCAGTGAATACTGAGTCTTGTGCGTGTGCTTATTTAGTTTTTTATATGCATCAGTGAGTGAGAGTTAAGCCTACTCTATGAATCAGTACATCTTCAGTGCTCATTCTTGCAAGATTACAAGGAGATATTAGCTATACAGTAGTTCATTCAATGCTCAAATTAAGATCAAAGTGATTCTTCACAGATTAATATATTCTGCCAAATAGCACTACACAGTCTTAGCAATCTGATTCTGAATTCATAAACTCACATTTTTTTTAAACAATTGCAAAATGATTGACAGTGTGTTATGCATCCTCCTGATATTTCATATACAGCTAATGGATAAAGTTGAATTGACCGATCAAGTTCAGATAATAATTTTATCTTTTGCTGCAAACTGCAAACTGCAAAAAATATTATATTATCAGAAGTCTGCCCAAACACAAAATGCCATCCATGCATTGCACAATTCTTCGTTCATTTATCACTCTCATCACACACAGACATTCACCAATTCGTTCAGGCATATATATGACACTTTATTCATCACACAGTGACACAAGTAAACCATGAACAACTGAAACTAACCTGACCTGCAACAACTCTTAAATTTAAAGAATAGGGGTTAAAAATCAAGAGTCTGCGAAACCCGGCAAATGCAGTTGGCAGCCCAGAGATCCCTAAGTACCTCTCCCAAAGATGGTACTTTTCGGCTATATTTACAGTTTCAAGCTGTTTGGACAACTTCTTTGAATGTGTGATTGTATAGTGTTTTTTTGGGGAAAGTGAAAGGTAGCCTCGTCAGGGGACAACTATTTAAATTCATATCCTTATCATTTTGTTTCTCGATTGAGAATAATCATTTATAGATGACTATTACTCATTTCCCTTGTTGGGGTGTACTTGTATGTACTGGTGGTTGATTATCCAAATATCCTCTCAGTGATTGAGGCGTATGTGAGGCTCAGTGATTGTAAATTTCTCTGTTCCTTTAACGGGTTTATCCGGTATTTTTATGTGTACTAATGGTACAGGTAGATGTGGGGAGTGATGTAGTTGTTTGTTCAGCCCATCCCATAGAACTCCAACCTGAAATCACACAATGGGTATGAAATTAATGTGTGCATATTTAAATGTTCATATGTAAACTCTACAAGCAGTAGAGTTAATAAATATAAACTAAATATAGCTGAATATTCAAAATATTGTCTTCTGTTATTTATGTTCTGGGACAGTCCAACCCCCCTCAACCCCCCCCCCCCTCACCCCCCAATAAAAAAAACCAATTTCTCAATGCATCACTGGGCCATGACAATGACTCAATGACTATAACTAAGTAATTAAGTTGCTAAGTCTGATTTTCACAATTTTAATTCTAATTATGATTTTTTTTTGTGTAGCAACGTGTCTGTATCTGCATTACATTTTAATTTAAACTAAGTCTTATCACACAGTGGAGGGAACATGACAGCTGATCGGTGGGAAGTGGAGTGGGAGAATATTTCACGAACGTCTCAAAACATGCCTACTCAGTCAGCACAAGAGTCAAGAGTGCCACTATCATAGTAATCTGGGCTAAATTTTAAACAAGAACCTTTAATTTTTTCCGCAGTAATTTTCTCCAAACTAAGCCCAAAATAAAGGCTACAAAACCGTGCCGACGTCAGTCTCAGTCAGTTTCGGCGATCACGAACTGACACACACTTGACAGAAATCACTGAACTTCAGTCTGAAGCAACTTTGAACTCACCTTTCAACCAAATCTGCTTTCCGACCCGAAGTTCGTGCATCCCGCTGTCGCAGTTCAGCTTTCAACTCGGACAAAGTCCAGGTACCATACGGCCTCGACATGTTTTGATGCGAAAAAAATAAGAAGTGTCGAACTGAGCGTGGAGTGAACGAGTCCAAAGCGAAAGCTTAGATAGCGGACAGGCGGACGTAAAAGCGAGTCCTGGTATTCGCGCGCCCCCAGCGGCGAAGTACCGAAGAGTTATCCTTCTTTGCCTAGCAGAAGCGCTCATTTAAAAACACTTTCATCTTATTCCTTGTCGGTTCCTGATTCCAAAAACATATAGATATATGTTTGGATTAAAAACACGCTCAGAAAGTTAAAACAAAGAGAGGTACAGAAAAGCGTGCTATCCTTCTTAGCGCAACTACTACCCCGCTCTTCTTGTCAATTTCACTGCCTTTGCCATGAGCGGTGGCCTGACGATGGCATTGCGTTCAGTTTCATTCTGTGAGTTCGACAGCTACTTGACTAAATATTGTATTTTCGCCTTACGCGACTTGTTTTTATATGCTTTCTGTCACAGCTTTTTCCGCTCTCCCACCTGTTGCGAATAGATTCCTGGTCTTTTGATTTTTGACTAAATCTAGGTTTTACCCACTCGCAGACTTTTTACAATTCCGTTTGCGGTTTCACATTTGTTGCTTTTATCCATGACTTACTCATTTCACCTTTGTTGCTTCTATCCATGACTTACTCATTTCACCTTTGTTGCTTCTATCCATGACTTACTCATTTCACCTTTGTTGCTTCTATCTATGATTTACTCATTTCACCGTTGTTGCTTCTATCCATGACTTACTCATTTCACCTTTGTTGCTTTTATCTATGACTTACTCATTTCACCTTTGTTGCTTCTATCCATGACTTACTCATTTCACCTTTGTTGCTTCTATCCATGACTTACTCATTTCACCTTTGTTGCTTCTATCCATGACTTACTCATTTCACCTTTGATGCTTCTATCCATGACTTACTCATTTCACCTTTGTTGCTTCTATCCATGACTTACTCATTTCACCTTTGTTGCTTCTATCTATGACTTACTCATTTCACCTTTGTTGCTTCTATCTATGACTTACTCATTTCACCTTTGTTGCTTCTATCCATGACTTACTCATTTCACCTTTGTTGCTTTTATCTATGACTTACTCATTTCACCTTTGTTGCTTCTATCTATGACTTACTCATTTCACCTTTGTTGCTTTTATCTATGACTTACTCATTTCACCTTTGTTGCTTCTATCCATGACTTACTCATTTCACCTTTGTTGCTTCTATCTATGACTTACTCTATCTTCTGGCGTCAAAAGTCTCCATTGTTTTGTTAGAGTCGCCATGTAAACACCACCTCTCAACGATTTTAAATGGGCAAAAGCTATACTCTCTCAGAATGTATACAGAATCGATGAGTCTGTATACACTCCAACAATGAAAAGCTCTGTTACAAATCTGTAGCTAATGAAATGCCCCCTAACAAGTCGTTAGGAAGTAGCCAATGAAAAATCAGTCTGACGTATGGACTTCCGCTATATCTTTTCCGGAGTGTCGAGGGTTGGCAAATAATGTACATTCGCATAGTATACAACCGTTTCTTGGTCGATACACACTCCAAATGTGTTCCAAACTCCGACAATAAAACTGCCATCAGTTTCGTGTGTGTGTTTGTTTTTGTCTGTGTTTGTTCCCAGCGTACTTTGATAGTGATACCATGAATCGAAAGTGAAGCGTACCTTCACAAAATGGTGTTGAATGACGCTCCGAGTGTTGATGCGATTCAGTGTTTGGTCTTTTGAGTACATCCCGAAAATGTAATCTACGTTACAGCAAAGGCAGTGCAGCATCTGATTGTTGTCATTTCTTTGTCAGGCATGGGAATTGAAAAAAGTAAAAACTGCTGAAAATTTGTAAGTAATATCAAAGTCGACCGCGCGAAGCGCTTAGCCTTACTAGGGGGGTCCAGGGGCATGCCCCCCCGGACATTTTTTTCTCCAAAGAACCCAAATTGTGCAATTTGGTGTCATCTGAGCTCCAAATTTGCCATTAAATTCAGTTTTCAGAACCATTTTTGCCTCTCCCATTCATTTTTTCGGCGGACACTTTTGCTTTTTCGGCGGAACAAAAAAAACATTTTGGCGGAAATTTGCCTTTCGGCGGACAATTCCCACGCCTGCTCTGTACTCTTATAATCAACTGCTCAGCGTTCCTATCGCAAAGTGGTGTCGAATGGCAAATTCGCTTCGCGACCAGAAGTTAAAGCCGGAGTGTATGCAAGATTCTGATCCATGTATGCACTCCAAGTGCGTATAGCCAGTGCGTTTAAAATAAAGCTGAACTAAGACAGAGCACTTTGAAAAACAACGCCTCACAAACTCGAGTCAAGAGAAGTGTTGTAAACAAACTAAATGTTTATTCAGGATCATTCTTTCATTATTGATTTGTTAGCAGTCCTTCAATTGTGAAAACAAAAGGCGAGATGGGGACAGTCGCAGGCCACTAGATTTGCACGCATTGCTGACTATCACACCTGGCTCATGACGGTCTGCACGTCCAATGAGGGGGGGCGTGTGCTGGGTAATTACGAACTTTGAAACTCACTGGTTAATAAGGCCCCCCCAAAAAAATGCTTTGGTTACGGTTTCATGGCCCAAAAAAATAGGGTAGGTAGGTCGATTAAACTTTTTTTTTTTTTTTTTTTTGGTTGGTCCCTCTTGAAATGATAAAAATAGTTTTCGAGAGTCATGCCAAAGTCCAGTTCGAAAGAGTCTTCGGGCTCGGCACTTATTTTCGTCGACCCAACACATTTTATCCCGAACAGTTTGCCGTCCAAAGTTGGATGAAAATCATGAAAAATGTCCACCAAGGTTGCATTCTTCGAGTACCGACTTATCAGTCGTGTTTGTTCGATATGAACGCACTTTCCGAATACGATTGCAAATGCAGACGACATCTTTTTACGTTCGCGCAACGAACGAACGCACGAGACTGACTTCCCTTGGATATGGGAGTTGTAAAAAGCGGAGTGGTGTCCCTTGTCGGGCTTGTTGTTGTCTGCTCGCCGGCGATCGATGTTTTCTCTGTGCCGTGGTGTTGTCGTTTTCGGTGGGTTTTTGTGTGTGTGTGTGGTTTTTTTGTTGTTTATGTATGTGTTTGGTTCATTTTATTTTTAGCTTTAGGACCAAAAAAAAAGTTTAGGGTCGGCCCAAAAAGTTAGGGTCGGTCGGGAAACCGTAACCAAAGCATTTTTTTTTTTTGGCCTAAGATGAAAGTCGTTATTGACCCTTTGTTGGTAGGTCGGACATGTGAAAAAGGAGGGCGTCGCCATTTGGAGGTTAGATACTTCATACAATGTAAAAGGCATCTGTGCCCAGAAAATCCGTCTGCAAACACAGGGGGTTGTTTTTAGGAGGGGTCGTTAAGGGATGTTCCATATTTTCTCTCTTAAGAATTCTCAAACTTTCACTGACCATCTTCCCATGTTCCTGCTGTTTTAATAACTAGGCACTTTTTTGTTGTTTTCAATGAGCGCCAGTATCTATTTTCTGTTTTGAACATGCCTTCAGATTTGCACTGACTAATTAAAGGACTGTTTCAACTTTTATTCAACACCAAACGGTTATCTCACTTTGGCTTTGACCATGAGCTGCATTTAAAACAATGCAGTCAAAAATCAGGGGTGGCCCTTTTGAGTAGTATTGCTTCAAATTCTAAATTTCATAAAGTCTGTGGAATTGTCAAAGCTTTTCACACCTGAAAAATTATTTCAGTTTTCCCAAACCTGTCTCAAGCTATGGGAACCCTAAACAAGGTATGATTACAGACTGTCCCAGTTCAGATGGCCAAACATACAATGTTTTTATATAAAATAATGTCTGTTCTTACAATAATATATGCACACTGGTGTTAATGACAAATAAAATCATCCTTGTCTAAACGTCTTTATATAGTAAGCAGAAATTGATATTTTGGAGTAATCTTCACTGATGAAAAGAACAGTATTGAGTGATTTAGACACTGGTCACAACAACATACCTTGTGAAATGGTCCCAGTGTTTGCACTCCTGCATAGGACTTGAAGTTTTCATTCACAATGTGTGTGATCATAAGCCTTGGGCCGTTCACGTCGTATGTTGCCACTCTCTGTGGTGCCTCTGGAATCTCTATTTCGCCAAAATCTGTAGATCAACAAGATAAAAGACAAAATCCAATAAACTGCTAAACACCACTTAATCAGGTTAATGATCACATGCATTATCATGAAGGAAATCAGAGAATGGAAGAGCAAGAACCAAGTTTCTTCTCAGCACATGAGATTAATATCTTTGTTGATGTTATTCTGCCTGTCTGCCTCACTTTTGTCAACACAATACTAACAGTCATTTCTAAACAAATTCTTCACAAATTGTGTGTGTGTTCATGCCACTCCTGGTCAGGTAAGTCATGATATGTTGAGTCAAAAAAAGCATATATCATTCAGAAAAGTTTTAATCACGAGTGTGTTTTATTATCTTCCTTTCATCATGGTGAAGCAAACAGGGTTTAATTTCCAGTCGGGGAGAACTTTTTTTTCTCCATTCTTTGTTTACAATTTTGAAAACTGTTTCCACGATCTTTACGTTTAAGTGGGTAGGCATTTGGTTGTGTCTGATCGGGAGAGTTTTTTGTTTTTTCCCCAACTTACATTTACATCTTTGTGCAGCGGACAAAGTCTTTATGCTGTACTATGCGTTTAAGCATCGTAAAGCACGGACCGTGCATTTGTTTGATATATATATATATATATATCCCAATTTTGACTTCCTGAATCCAACAGCAGGGACTCACATCCATGAGAGGTAGCATAGGACAAATGTCCTGGCCAATGTAAAAGTGATAGGACATTTGTCCTGAACAAAAACAAATCAATAGGCCATTTTTTTCCCGTAACAAAACGTAAATATAATTAAACTTGACTAGTTTCTTGGCACGAGGGTAAAAGAACAAAAATACTTTTTTTGGCAAAAAGTGAGCAGCTTTGACTGCCACAGCTGCCCCCTTTTCTTGTTTTGTCAGCTGTCGGGTTTCAACTATCTCCTTGTCTCTCTGGAGAGATGGCACTTGCACACTAACAGCATGGTCTTTGGTTTCTTGATGATCGATTTGCGAAAGTTCGAACAGCCAACGGTAAAAGTGTTGGACTTCCCTGTGCGCTGACATGAGGTGCAAAACATAAGTTTCCTCTCTGGGTCATGCAACACCCACGGGAATGATGTCGCCCAGCTTGAGACGAAGTTACGCGTGGGGGTGAGGGAGGGGGTAGTGTCTTTCTTCGGCTCCGATGTTTGACCATCGCGATCGACATTCTCACCTGGGCGATCGGGCTCTAACTGCTCTGGGGCTGGAGGAAGCTCAGTTTCCGTGCTACTGACAGATGAGGGAAGGGACTTGAAGTGTAATTTCTTCTGTCCCTTTTCTGGGATCAGATTTCGTTTAGGCGGCATATTTGTTATTTTCGGGGAAAGCGCGAAGGGAGGCAACTCTCAACTGGCTTCGAGCATTCCGAGTTGCGAGCCTTGGAAACTCTTTGGTACTAGAGGCACAAAGTGTCTAATTTCGTCTGCCACACATTGCTTCGCAATTCATCGATAAATTAGCATTCAAACTACTGTAAATTGAGAAGTACTGACGATGTCCGGATCAAATGATAGAATAATCGGACATTGACCACTTTGTGACAAAAACAATAGGACATTTGTCCTCCTGCATGAAAAATGTATAGGACATTTGAAAAATATATCCTCATATGTCCGATGTCCGACGTGGATGTGAGGCCCTGCAACAGTTTTTATTTGCTCCGTGGTAACCATTAGAAGATACGAAGATGGAAGGAATCGGGCCTCCTGATACAGGAGAGCTGATGTCAATGCTGATTTAAATTCATTTAATTAATAAGCATAGTTACAAAACATTTTTAGAGCAAATCATTATAGGGGTATCTAAATTACAGCACAGCGAATGTCCCTTGAACTTTTTGAGGTACAATTTGACAGAAAACTTTCCCAAAATGGCTCATTAGGTGTACTACAACTGTATCTTAAAATCTCAGTTTTCATACGTTGTGAATGCGAGTACTTTGTGAAAGTACAATTCTTTTTATGTAAATTGTAATGGGGCGGAAGGAGGACGCTGTTGTAGCATTAAAGGGAGTTAGATGAAGTATGCACCGAGTACTAGTAGTAGTTGCAATAGTAGTTAGTTGACCCCAGGTAAGGAGAACACAATGAGGGTGCCTCTTTGGTGTCTTGCACTGAACCCATTCACTTCACATTTACAATATATATACAGGTGTCTGACACATGCATCTCAAAGTTACGTTAGAACAGATAATGGCATTACATAATTGATAAACACGAATATAGAAAAATATTATGATGAATTAGTAGCCAATTTACACTTGGGCTACATTTGCAACGGAATAGATCTAAAGACATTAAAAAAACAACCTTATTATTTGTCCCCCCAGAGTGCCAAATGGATTCCAAATACAGATCTGTGAAACACCTGACCATTTTACACTGCCATTCAGGCTGCATACGCCGATTTCGGGGGGTAAATGGGTTTAACTCCACGCTATTGTTTTTTTGGTATGATTATGAGGAGATTCAATATTCACATAGTTGTAACTTGTATTCTCAATCTTACCATCAATGTTGAAATTGCGAGGATTGGTTGTTTCCACCTCCATTGCCTCCTCATGTCTCCCTCCATTTTCCGCAGCTTGCTTTTCTTCTTCTGCAATTGCTTGCCTCTCTACAGCTTCAGCTCTATCTCTACCTCTTGCTTTAGCTCGCGGCATTTTTCAAACTTCCTGTACAAAAAAGCAAACATAAATCCGTACATCTTTCATTTACAAATATAAATAAAAGAACACTTAACAATACCAAGTAATCAATTATCATAGTAAAATATCAACTGGTGTTTTCATGGGTATTTAAGTCCCTTGATCAAAATGCCGAGTTTGGTTTAGGCCACACAAAAAAGTTGTATGTTTCTGGTAACATGGCTACAAAAAATAGGGTAGGTAGGTAGGTATTTTTATTTTTATTTATTTATTTTTTATTTTTTTTGGTCAGGGTAGAAAATAACTATACAGTGACGCAAAGAGACTGGACTTATTATACTTCTTCTTCTTCTTCGGCGTTCCAGGACTTACTATACAAAGAGAAAGACAACACATTACAAAACAAATGAGAAAAAAGCGATGCGGGGTTATGCCACTTTCGTTTTGACGCTTTTTTATTTTATTTTTACAAATGCAATTAAAAAAAAAGTCTAGGGTCGGCGAGAAAAAACTAGGTAGGGTCCGGTGACCAGAAACATACAACTTTTTTTCCCCCGAAATCGGCGTATGCTGCCTGGATGGCGGGGTAAAAACGGTCATACACGTAAAAATCCACTTGTGCTAAAAACATGAGTGAACGTCTAAGCCCATGAACGAAGAAGAAGAAGAATACAACTTTTTTGTTGTTGCCTTACTAAGAATAAGATGTCATTGGCAAATGTATGAAATCTGAGAATGACTCATATTTCACAAGAATTCCCTTCAGCAAGTCAAACCTTAAAGGGCACATTAAGAATACGAACCACTGCGCCATCACAGTTAACAGAGTACAATTTGGAAACCGGATAATACTCGTACAGTGACAAATTTGGCATAGTCTCGAATTAACCCATGGAAGTGACAGCACATACCAAAAGAAGAGTTACCATTTGAGATTGAGTCAGTGGGACAGTGAACCTAACACTCAGTAACAGTAACAAAGAGATAAATCAGGTTATTGCAGCAAATTCCAATTTCTAACTGCACCATTTACTGATTTAGCATCTTTGAACACATTTCTGAACTCCTCTAACTGCTAAGGCTGGAGGCATTTATGTGACTTTGACAATGTCCTATCACATATCAAACTGAGCATTAATAGGCATTAGTCTCGAGGAGGCTGATGCATTATTATGTATTTAATGACCAGAACTGCCAGGCAGTTATACGCTTATGAAGAATATCAGGTTGATATTAATGACATTGATATGTCAGAGAGCAGTCAGAATTATGCTAAGTGGGTCAAATGATCCATACTCTTTTGGTTTTTTCCCCATGCGGAAACTTGGAAATGCATTGTGTTTACTCTCATTTTTGAGAAGTGGCAGTGGTATTAGCCAAATCAGACACCTTCTTTCCCTCGACGCAACCAAGACACTGGTTTCGGCTTTTATTTTGTCGAGAAAACGCAACTTTAGCGGATCAAACAGAAACGAAGATTTAGACTTAATAAACACAGTTACACTTTAAAAGGTAACGAAACTCGAGAAAAACACGGCCCCAACGCGAAAGACGACCGCACACCGAAAGAAGATTACTTATAAGTATGTCAATCAATGGAAAAAGTAGAAAACGTTACATATCAAAACATTTCTAAGTTACGTTTAACAAAAGGCAATATAAACGGAGTTACAGCACTCAATCACTGCAACTCGCTCCTAGCCAGCCTCCCAGACGCCAAGCTAGACCGCCTACAGCGCATCATGAACAATGCAGCACGTCTTGTGCTGCGCAAGCGCGACCATGTCACCCCTCTCCTCATGACCCTTCACTGGCTACCAATCAAAGCACGCATAACATATAAAATAGCTACCCTGTGTTACCGTAGCCTTCACGACTCTGCCCCTTCTTACCTGTCTTCGCTCTTAAAGCCACACGTCCCCACACGCAACCTCAGATCCGCTGACGCAGGGCACCTTGTTGTCCCACGCATCAAACTGAACGCTTTCGGCAAGCGCGCCTTTATCTACACAGCTCCCTCTATTTGGAACTCTCTGCCCATGTCTGTCCACCTTTCTACCTCTCTCCTTTCCTTCAAGTCCTCTCTAAAAACACACCTCTTCCGGCAATACTTCAACCCCTAGCCTGTTCAGTATCTGCCACATTGAGGAGAGGGGTCACTTGCCATCGTAGCGCGCTGTGGGCCAGCTGGGGGCGGGTTGCTGTTTCATGTGCCTGTTTCTTTGTTTATTTCCGTGTTTGAAATCGGCGTGCGGGTCTGTTTTTCCCTTGTACGTGCGCGCGATAGCTGTCGCGGTGTATGAGTGTGACTACACGTGCCTTGGCGTGTGTGTGCGAGGGCTGTATTTTGTATATTGATTATTTGATACATGTATAAATCAGGGATCGCGCTAGCTTTTTAAAAAACGCGTAAGTCATACGCAACGAAACGAAAAAAACGCGTCACGGACCAATATTTTTGCGTACGCACGAAAGACTTAAAGACACTCCTTACCTAAATACGGCGAGTTTTCCTGTCGAACTCCGCGCACGCCTGTCGAATAACACCCCTGCTGTCTCCAACCTTCGGGCCTTGCGAGTTTGTTTCCCGCTCTAATACAACTAGACACACTTTCCGCCTTTTGGAAGCGCGAGATGGGAGAGCAGCTAATGTCTGTTTCATTATCCGACAAGACATTATCTGGTAATACCCTCGTTACGTTCGTTTGCGATACTTCGATGCAAAAAGAAACGGACTTTAGTTTTGACGCGCAGATTTCATGTGTGTCGTCACTTCTCGAGCCCTATAGTCAGTTTCAGGATCGGGTGATTATTAAGTCAGAGCAAAAGCGCTGCGTGAAGACAAGAAAAAGTTACAATATTTTTGCGTATGGCTTACGCGGCGCGGCGAAAAAAACGCGTCAGCGACTTTTGTTTGTTTGTTTATTTGTTTATTTGTTGCTTAACGTCCAGCCGACTACGCAGAGCCATATCAGGACGAGGAAGGGGGGATGAAGGGGGCCACTTGTCAAGCGATTCCTGTTTACAAATGCACTAACCCATTACTTGTGTCCCAGCAGGCTTTAGTAAAACTAAATTAATACCTACTGGAAGATTACCAGTTTCCAGTATGTTAAAATAGGCTTAACCTATCTACTGCTGGACTTACATCAGAACACTAACAGATTAAACTATACATGAATCGCGAGACAAGCGGCAAGAGAAGAGATTTTTGGAAAAAACACAGGTGAATGAGCAAGAAGGCAGAAAAAAGAAAAGAATTCATGACGAAAAAGAGAGCATGACAGGAAAGAGGAACCAAAAATCTACCTAACAGCAAACTAGAAAGCTCCTGCGGTTCCAAAAACAGGAGGGGCCTTTAATTTCATAACCGCAGTGCGGGACAGCGACTTTTAAAATGCGTCAAATACGCAAAAATCGTGCGTAAACGCGATCCCTGATAAATGTGTCTCCAGGAATATGTTTTGTTTTAATCTTGTGTCGATACTATTTAGTTCTGCCTCGTTATTAGCCATTGAGTATAACTGTTTTATCATCATTGCTTTGTTGTTGTTCTTTGGCCATTTACGTTGAATGACTTGTTATACATTGACATTGATAGTTTTATTCTTCTTCTTCTTCGTCGTTCGCTAGATAGTTTTATTATAAGAACCTTTTCTAATTCCTATTAACTCGATGTTCTTTAACTATATTTATACATAAATGCATATTGTAAAGCAGTATGCATCGTTAGAGGATCTTTTAGTAGCAGTGTTTAAATGTCGAAGCTGCTTTTCCCAGTTTTATTTAAGATACCGACTGTATATTGTGTTATTGTATTTGTCAGACTTGATTGTACCAAGTCCCTACACATGTTGTAATGCGCTTAGCGCCAAATATTTTTGTTTTTTGTAAGGGATAGGCGCAATATAAATACACTTTATTATTATTGGTTTAGAAAAGTAGAAGTGTAGATCTTTCCAAAATCGTATGTCAACAATCTGAAATAAAAGGCTGGGCTGTACCTCACAAGTCACATTTTATTTGTAATTGTAGTCATCTGACTTTATCCAGCCTCATTAATTTATTACAAATCATCATTCATAATCATACAGAGATGACTGCACGGCTATAAATTATAATTGTTGTTTAGATTTTTATTCCCGCAAAGCTGATGAGGAACCCTTACAGTAAACTTATGTTCTTGCCAAGATACATGTCCATGTGTAACTGTAAGATTAAGAACTAAATAAGGAATCAACCTTTGTTACCTAACTCGATCAGGCTACTGTTTAGGTAAAAGTCCACAAAAAATTAGGAACATTCTCCCGCTCTATCTGGCTCTCTCTCTGACTTTCAAGTCTGAGCTGTCTCTCTTCCTTTCCTAAAGTGTTGGTAAAATGTGCGTGAAAATGAAATCTCTCCCTCTCTTTTTCGTGTATCTGTGTTTTCTTCTCTCTCCCCCCTTTTTCATTATAATTTATTTTGTTGTTGACTCAACCTCCACATTTATGATTCACCACTCTGAGAAATAGGGCTGCTAGCCTAAAATAGTGATGAACCATTCATTTCAATTTCATTTTCAAAGCGTCTCTCTCTCAGTCTCAGTTCCTCCGTTTTGCTGCGAATGTGTCTGTTAAGTGTTATCTCTTGAGTCTCTTCCTGTTTCTGTATTCCTCTCACTACCTCGCTTTTGGTGTGCGTCTGTGACTTAAAAATCTCTTCTTTTAAAAATACGCACTCAGAGTGTATACAAGACCTGATCACTCACAGTATACACTCCGACTTTAACTTCCGGTCGCGAAGAGAATGCCATTCGACACCACTTTGCAATAGGAACGCAGAGCAGTTGATTAAAGAGTATAAAGAAACGAAAACAATCTGATGCTGCACAGCCTTTGCTGTGACGTAGATTACATGTTCACATTTTCGACACTGAACCGCATCAACACTCGGAGCGTCATTCGACGCCATTTTGCGAAGGTATGCTTCACTTTCGATTCATGGTATCAAAGTATGCTGGGAACAAACACAGACAAAAACAAACACACACACACACAAAACTGATGCTTCATGGCAGTTTATTGTTGGAGTTCGGAACACACTTGGACTGTGTATCGACCTAGAAACGGTTGTATACTATGTAAATGTACATTATTTGCCAACCCTCAACACTCCGAAAAAGAGATAGCGGAAGTCCATACGTCAGACTGATTTTTCATTGGCTACTTATTATTATTATTAACGACTTGTTAGGGGGCATTTCATTGGCTACATCGATCCTGTATACACTCGGAGTGCGTATAGCTTTTGCCTTAAAAATAATAGACCTTTTCGGAATCTGAGCAGCTCTCGCGAGAGACGCTCTTAAAGGTCCTTGTCTACATTTTTATACCGAAATCGCCATTTGACCATTAAAATGCAGAGTCTATTATCTACAAATATCAACAATACACCCCCTTTCGATCAGGAAAGACGAAGCCAGTGTAGCCGTTTGAAAATTCATTGTAGTATTCCAGCGTAGTACTCATAGTAGGATTATTTGGAAAATGCCAAGCGCAAAACTCCTCTCAAATCCCGTGCATTTCGTGCGTTTAACAAGAAGGGCAAAGCCCATACGACTCACATGCTTGACCTTGACCTTTACATGACCTTGACCTTCAGCTAAACCTAGCAATGACATACACTAAGAACTGCTTTACACATTTTTCCTACCAAAATACATGTGACCTTGACCCAAGGTCATCCAAGGTCATGCAACACAAAGTTGTTAATTCAAGACATAGGAAGTACAATGGTGCTTATTGGCTCTTTCTACCATGAGATATGGTCACTTTTAGTGGTTCACTACCTTATTTTGGTCACATTTCATAAGGGTCAAAGTGACCTTGACCTTGATCATATGTGACCAAATGTGTCTCATGATGAAAGCATAACATGTGCCCCACATAATTTTTTAGTTTGAAACAGTTATCTTCCATAGTTCAGGGTCAAGGTCACTTCAAAATATGTATACAATCCAACTTTGAAGAGCTCCTGTGACCTTGACCTTGAAGCAAGGTAAACCAAACTGGTATCAAAAGATGGGGCTTACTTTGCCCTATATATCATATATAGGTGAGGTATTCAATCTGAAAAACTTCAGAGAAAATGGGAAAAATAGCTGTTTTTTAGACAACATTTATGGCCCCTGCGACCTTGACCTTGAAGCAAGGTCAAGATGCTATGTATGTTTTTTGGGGCCTTGTCATCATACACCATCTTGCCAAATTTGGTACTGATAGACTGAATAGTGTCCAAGAAATATCCAACGTTAAAGTTTTCCGGACGGCCGGACGACTCGGGTGAGTACATAGACTCACTTTTGCTTCGCATGTGAGTAAAAAAAAGCGTGGACAGCGCTCCAGTGTCAAACTGTTGCTGCACTTGTTATAAGCATAGTGACATGAATTTGATTGGTCAGTATTTTTAGGCAAAGCACATGTTCTCAGCAAACAGAAAACAAAATATTGGAAGCGTGAGTCACGCTACCCAAAAATAAAATCTTTTGTTACATATATTTTTTTTTTCTATAACTTTTTTCCCCATGGTTCATTCATCATCTGACATAACTTTTTAGCGAAATCTAACCATAAGATTATTCAAAAAAAGCACAAATGTAGACAACCACCTTTAACATGTTTTGTTATGCTTTGAACGTAGCGAGAACTTCGAACCTTGGTTTTTGCAGCTCGCGCGAGATCGCTGTACCACATGCTTTGCTGCACTCTGAAGTTTGTGAGAGATTACGAGAGCTTGGATTACCAATAGGGTCTATTCCATTAATTGGGATAAAAATCAATTTTAGGTCGATTTGAACCTTTAATTTACATAAAAATTGGAAAGCATGCCAAAAATGGACACTGAACACAAATAAAATAAAAGTAAAGAAAAGAAAAAACATCCTTACAAACAATTCATGGTAATCTTGAACTTTAGCGTGTTAAATTCATAGCTCAGAATCCAGTGACATTTTTTGTTTGTTTGCTTAACGCCCAGCCGACCACGAAGGGCCATATCAGGGCGGTGCTGCATTGACATAACGTGCGCCACACACAAGACAAAAGTCGCAGCACAGGCTTCATGTCTCACCCAGTCACATTATTCTGACACCGGACCAACCAATCCTAGCACTAACCCCATAATGCCAGACGCCAGGCGAAGTAGCCACTAGATTGCCAATTTTAAAGTCTTAGGTATGACCCGGCCTGGGTTCGAACCCACGACCTCCCGATCACGGGGCGGACGCCTTACCACTAGGCCAACCGTGACGGTATCCAGTGACATTCTTTACTTATTTTTGATACAAGTCCATGCAAGCAAGCCAAAGAACATTTGTCGTGAAATTAGTTGACGGATTGAGCTTCAAACTTAAGCATAATTAATTAATTTGGTTGTTCAATCGACGAAAATGCACTGAAAATGGCGTACGTTGTCAACCATGGGACATCATTTACACGAAAGAGTTGTCTCCCTTGTTCGCTCATACGGATAATTCCTTCTTTGACCCATGTAAACGAAATGCATTCAGTTCATCAGAGTTCATTTCGTAACTTCAAAAGGATCTAAAATGACTTGTTATGATTACAAGTGCAGGTTCTACAAATTTGGAGACTTAAAGTTAAAATAAATGCATCTGAATTCTGAGCTATGAATTTAACACGCTAAAGTTCAAGATTACCCAATTCATATAGCAGGCAAAAGGCTTATCTACAGGCCATATATCGATACAGTTTCAACAATTTTGAACAAAACACCACCACAGATTGTGATCAAACTGATTCAGTGATTGTGAAGTGCTGACACTGATCTGGTGAATCGCATAACCATTTCTCGTTTCCATCAGTCACTCATGATAATTGATATTCCTGCTGAATGTTGGCATCAAAAGGTACCAACTACTATGCCTCCAATTTAAAAGTGATGTGGAAGTTAAACACATTTTTACACACTTGACACTTGATCTCACACTCACTACGGCACTAACTCAAGTCATTCTAATTCAGCTTTGTTTCATGAATATCCCTGACCAAGTTAGAACCAAAAACTCACTGAGAATTCATTAATTGACTACGCCTACGTTTTAAATATATTGTATTAGAAAAGTGTTGTTAAACAAACGATTACCAACCAAATACTTGAAAAGGGCGCTCAATTATCCCAATGATGGCGCTATTCTGCCGAACGTTCTCATTGGCTGAAAACACGTTTGCTGCGACTTATCGGACCTACCGGAAATGACATCTGTATGAACCCCCTGAGGTTTTTCGTGTTGATACCTAAAGTAAAATCCAGCTGGTGAAACTGCCACCGAGACAGCTTAGGCATAGCAAGTAGCACGCGTTCTGTTTCAGCCCAAGTTACGGTGTTCGTCATGTACGCATGCTAAAAAGCGTGTGCATTATGCGTCGAGATCATTTGCAGTACATTCCTGTCAGAAAGATGAAAGCCCTTTTGATCTGCCTTGGCTTTGCTGCTGTTCTTGCAGGTAAGGACGGCCCGACTAAACTACGCGCCAGCACGCGCCAGCACGCGCTACCTTGAACCATAGCACTTATATACTTTATTTTTATATTTCTTGTTAGATCATCGTCCATTCTTACATAATACAAAATTTCAAGCTTGAGTGTTGAACATTTCAGTAGTTATGACGGGCGCTACCAATTTTAAGTGGACGCTACTGAGATTCATAGCTGTTAAATAATTTATCTTTATGTTTCTAGTCATTCCATCGTCAGTTCTTACATTATACAAAATTTCAAACTTCAGTGATAAAATTTACGATAGCTAAGACGCGTTATAGGAGAGCTATCCTTAGGCTGTGGCTCCACTTTCGACAATGTCGGATACGGAGTCATTCGTTCCAACACAGTCAGTCGGATGCGGAGCCAGTCATTCCTGTGTGTGTGTGTGTGTGTGTGTGTGTGTGTGCATATTGCCATGTTCCGAGTTAAGCATATCAAAGTTAAAATGAAATGACATTCTGCACTTTGCAGCACAGAACAATGGACATGTTCATTAGGCCAAAAAAAAAAATAGGTGTGGTTACGGTAACATAGCCCAAAAAAATAGGGTAGGTAGGTAGGCAATCACTTTTTTTTTTTTAAACTTTTTTTCTAATGTGTACAAATTAAACCTACCGTACTTTCCGGGTGACAAGGCGCTTTGTTATTTAAGACGCACCCCCTTCTTTTTAAAAAAAATTGTAATCCAGTCACCCATTGGACGCAGGGGGCCAATAGGGCGCACCAAAATGACCCAGTTTTTGCCATGAGAGGTGGTTCCCCTGTCATATCTGAGAGAGGAAACACTTCCTGCATCGGGGTCAGTGACCGGTCAGTGACCAAAGGCATTGTGATAGCTGGATGGCCTTGTTAAAAGACACGACCTTCTTCCCAGGGGTCAATGACCCAGTTTTTGCCATGAGAGGTGGTTCCCCTGTCATATCTGAGAGAGGAAACACTTCCTGCATCGCGGTCAGTGACCGAGTTTAACAGAGTGGAAATCTGTGTGTGCGGCCAGATCAAAGGCAGGGCAGTAGTCTACCTAGTAGCTGAAACATGCATTATCACAAGTTGTTTGACTGGTACTCAAGCGGTCTCTTTGATTTTTTCGTATTTCATACACGGATTAGGCGCTTCGTTATACAAGACGCAGGGGTCGAACTGGAGGAAAAAAGTCGCGCCTTATGACCCAGAAAGTACGGTACTTGACAGGGAAATAAGTGTGCGACACGGGCGCTTTCGCTTTCATTGCGTTTTTTGCACTGGTTTTTTTTTTGTTGTTGTTTTTTTGGACAAATGTAATAAAAAGTTATAGGATCGGCCCCTAAAAATAGGGTAGGTCGGGTTACCGTAACCACACCTATTTTTTTTTTAGGCCTTACTTCACAGGGCAAAGAAACAACATACTTTTCAGCATGTATTTATTTGGACAAACTTGAAGTCTTGCGTCCTCACAGGATGAACAAGCCTTTTTAAGCCGAATGTTGTTGGTATGCTACCGTTCTAGGAAAATTAATTAAAAAAATGATTAAAAAATAAATTAAAATAAGTTGTATAGCATGACAAAACAATCAAAAAGTGCAGGAACAGTTGTTTGTTTGTTAGCTAGCTTTACTTCCCTTTATCTTGGTGTAGATGTAAAGAAGAGTGACTAGGATACGATTTCGATGAGTTGCAGGTTAAAAATCCTCTTTGTAAGGACGGCACTTACATGAGGGGTTTTCAATTTGGGGGCAAAAAGGGAAAAAAAAATCGGGGGGGAATAATCTTCACCGAAGGAATCAGCAACACACAGATCAGCCTTCAATGGAATAAATAAAAATATGTGGTTTTTTTAAAAAAAAAAGTGCATTGATTACAGAAAATAATAGAGTAGAACGAAAAAGTAATAAATCACAGCACACGTCAACACACATAAAACTGAAACAAATGCACACATTTATGTGAAACTTTTTTTTATTAGTAACTCTAAACGATGGCAACAAGCACCCAAAACCCTTGATTATGAAACATCTTTGGTTTGCAAATTAAGCCTTAGTGTGCAGTGTGGACACGCTCGTAACACCTGTTGTCTGTCTGTTGCTGAATACATTAGTATAATAAAACCCCAAGGCACTGTCATATACAATGTTTAAAAATCTGGGCGGAGTATATTATACACAATAAAACTGTACAATTTAAGTCTATCTGTTGCTGAATACATTAGTATAATAAAACCCCAAGGCACTGTCATATAAAAATGTTTAAAAATCTGGGCGGAGTATATTATACACAATAAAACTGTACAATTTAAGTGGTGTGTTACATTAGAACAAAATGTGGGATTAGCAGAGCGTCAATGACTTGCTTACTTATGAACAACCCAGCATCAACTACTTCTTTCCTGGTGTGCTGCCCCACTTCACAGACTTTGTAGAATGAACACGAGTGCGCTGTCCTGGTTTCTTTGCTGTTGGTGCCGTTCTGGTGATGGTCAGCTTTCCGTCAGTTGAGGTGACACTCTTGGAACTGCTCGGCCGGCGATGTTTCATGAAACGCTGGAACATTTCGTC
Source organism: Littorina saxatilis (assembly GCF_037325665.1). NCBI lineage: Eukaryota > Metazoa > Mollusca > Gastropoda > Littorinimorpha > Littorinidae > Littorina > Littorina saxatilis. Next base: position 15,012,203 of record NC_090257.1, on the reverse strand, counting down.
TCTTTCGGCAGCTGTCTTCTGTCGCCAAGACAGGTCTGTCACTCTGAACTTGGCATGGTAGCCTGGAAGCTCAAAGTTCCCTTGTCCATGGAGGGCTCGTCGCACATCTGCATACTGTAGTCTGACAACAGCGCGCAGGCGCTGTACGAGCTCTGGGAGACGTAGGGTTTTCCAGTTGCAGGCCATCTTCAGGATGTTGTTGATCGATTCGCATGCGTTGTTTTTCCACATTTCTTCGACTTGTCCTGCCTGGGATGGTGTGAAGACGAACTCTTTCAAAGTCCTCTGAATCTGGTCGAAATAGTTCGCAAAGCCAGGAATGCGTTTCCTGAAGGCTGCAAGCAACTCCATGGACCTCAGGTCAAATGCGGCTTCGTCGTCTGCTTTCAGCAACCCGTCTTGTCCAAAAATGCTGTTCACCACATCTCTTTTCCTTTTGTCGCTCACGCCAACTTTCTTCTCGAGGAACCGGCCAACATTTTCCTGCAAGTGTCGTGTACACAATGTGTGGATAGCTTCCGGAAAACACTCACGTAGAGCTTTGGTCAGGGCCTTCTCTTCGTCGGAGCCGAACACTGTGGACTTGCTTTGGCTACTGTGGATGTCAAGACGCAGCTTGCACTTAAGATGAGAGAAAAAGCGATGGTATGTCTCGTAAGATCCATCCCAGTGCAAGAACAATGGTCCCAGGAAAATCGGCGATGCTTGCGTTTCTCGTCTGACCAAATCACGGTTCTTGAAGGCCAAGAGGGTTAAATAACACGGACCAAGGTTAAAGGTCCTGTCCACTCCAAGAACAAATGGTCGTGACGAATCCATCATCCGATTCATGTCTTGCACCTGCTCGTCTGTGTACAGAATGATGCATGGAGGTTTGGCATTGGTCTGGATAACTTCCTGAACGAAGGGGCTGTCTGGCATCTCCGAGATCAGCTGGAGGAGGTCGTCGGCTGGGTTTTTCCGATTCATCGCTGTCGTTGGGCGGTTTTCTCTGTTGTCAGTGTATTTTCTGTTTCGAACCTGCTTAAAATCACGAGGGGCCTCGAAGGAGTCGTCCAATGTCAAAGTTTCATACACAGTTCTTGGGGGCAGTGTCTTGGCCATCTCCTTGATCTTTTCCATCACTTCGGGTCTTGTCCTGACGTATTCACAGCCAGTTGATTTTGAATTCCCGTGAACCGACGGCTTTTCTGTGGGGTAGGTTCCGACGTATTCCACACACACGCAGTTTCGGGCTTCAGCAGACGACGGAACAGACACAAACCACGAGATGCGCCTTTTGTAGTTAGGCTCACGCTTGAGAGAGGCGTAGTATCTTGTCATCGTATACAACTCACTCTCCAGAGGCTGTGGCTCAACGATCGTCTTCACACCTGTCACGAACACTCCGGCAGACTGTCCACTGCTAGTCATAATGCTCCTTACAGGTGCCACAAGGACACAGATCACTTTTCCTCTTGAGACGAAGATCTCCGCGACGGACGCTCGGATTTGCCATTTTATGGAGTAAACGGTTAACAGAAGGAGGAAAAAAAGGAAAGAAAGACAGAAAAACAACAGCTTGCACTTCTCAGCACAGACGTTGAAGTACTTTTCAGCACTGGGAGAGGGAGAGAGAGTTCTCAACTGAGCAGTTTTCACTGACACGGCACAGTCCGAGCGTTGTTATTTTAAAACGCGAGATCTACTCATTGAGCAGTTCTCAACTGAGCAGTTTTCACTGACACGGCACAGTCCGAGCGTTGTTATTTTAAAACCCGAGATCTACTCATTGAGCAGTTCTCAACAGCCAGTAGTCTGAGATAGGGAGCGAGAGAGAAAGAGAGAGAGAGAGAGAAAGAAAGAGAGAGCGAGAGAGAGAGAGAGAGAGAGAGACCGTGACTGAGAATAAACAATAGAGAGAGAGAAAGAGAGAGAGAGAGAGAGAGAGGGGGGGGAGGTGCAAGGTTGTATTACCATTACATAACAGCCGCGCTCGGACTACTGTGGCGAAGTTACCTGTGGCGAAGTTACCAGGACCTTTCTCTCTCTCAGTCTCTTTCTCTCTCATTATAACTAATGCTGGTCCTAAGTTCTTTGAAGTTGAGACTATCCTGGCAGTTCTGCTATCATCCAACACAACCATCACCATTTTGATTTATGGAGCTGAAATTGTGTATAAAGTGGTTGTGCAGTTGGTATGCATTAATGTCTGTATTCAGTCAATGTCGAAGTTTTGTCATAACTTCCGTAATTTTCATCATTGAAAATTGACATTTTGTATTATGTGAGAATGGACGATGATCTAACAAGAAATATAAAAATAAAGTATGTAAGTGCTATGGATCAAGGTAGCGTCCACTTCAAAGTGGTAGCGCGTTGTTTAGTAAATGGCGGAAATCGTCGGACTTGAGAGTAGTGCATACTCTCTCCTAAAACTCGTCATAACTTCCGTAATTTTCATCATTGAAGTTTGAAATTTTGTATTATGTGAGAATGGACGATGAACTAACTAGAAATATAAAAATACAGTATATAAGTGCTATGGTTCAAGGTAGCGCGTGCTGGCGCGTAGTTTAGTCGGACCCGGTAAGGAAGGTCTACTGCTTCAAATGTAGTCAAGTTATGATTTCTCTGTAATCAGTCATTTTTGTTGTTGTTGTTCTAACTTGGCACGAAGATTCATGAAACAAACTACTGTTACTGTTACTGTTAGACTCGTTGCTGTTTGGGATTGTCTTTGACACAGGCCCCTAGACCAGCCACTTCAACAGCGCAGAAAAGACCTGCGCCTGACCTTCTGTTTAAGGTGGTGGAGGGGCTGGTGCCGGCCATACCATCTCATACTTACCTCAAACCTACAAGAAACAAACGCAAAGTGACGGCAAGGCGTTTCAAAGATGCTGTGTCAACAAATATTGTTGAAAACAGTGTTACGAACAATAGCCGCTGCTTTCAAACTATTCCTTGAAAAACAGACATTCACAGGAACTCTTATTTTCCCAGGACGATCGTTGTCTAGAACCATCTGCAGGACGGTCAAGTTCTGGCAGTATTTGTGGACATCTTTAAATCTCATCTTCACCCAGTCTAGGACTTATTTCCATGCGCTCCTCCCTTCAGTTGATCAAATTCCAGAAGTGATTTTTCAACGTATTATCACAGATACAGATACAGTTGAAGCCTGATAAAGTGAAGCAGTGGAGGGCTTCAAAAGGCAAAAGGTTCTGTGGGCTATCAAATTCAAATAGGTTACAACACGAGTGGTTTTTTATATGGCTTGTATTTCAGTCAAGACCCAGCGGATGAATATCATAGGGATCCACGAGCCTGTGGCGAGTGGATCCCGATGATATTCCTGCTGGGTCTTGACTGAAATACAAGCCATATAAAAAATCACGAGTGTTGTAACCTGTATAATATCACATGCGCACACCAAAGACAACGTGGAACACAACTTATACTGTTATAGCACTGTAGTTGTCTGTGGTGTATAAAATAGATGAGCCAGCAAGGTGTGTTGAATCCCTTTCACAACCCCATGCTAAAGCCACGTCGCTGAAGAAATTAAGTGCAAACAAGTGCATCCGTAAATTTGTGTTAAATCTACATTCAAACCACTGTTCGATTTGCTTTCGAATGCATTTCAGTTTCAAATTCAATATAGTAAAGAAATCACACACAATGAAAGTTTTCATTGAATCAAAGACAGTTTCGATTTAGGTTCAGAGTCGGTCCAAGGTCACAGTTCCAGGCTACGGTCGGCAAAACCGGTTTGGCTGACTCTGATCCCAATTCTACTTTCTAGTTTAATGTTTGTGTTGGACTTGGAGTGTAGAATTATTAAAAGAAACTAACATTTTACTGAATACATTTCTTTAGATTTAACCAGTCATTTCATGTACGTGAAATATCTCTCTGAGTTAATTTCTCCGATCGTGCTTGCGTTGATCAATCCATACTGGTAGTGTCAATTCTGTCTAAAACGGTATCATGGCCGCTCCTTGGAACTGCTTGTTGAATGCCGTTTGGACTGATTTGACTCCATCGGGATGAAATACACGTTTGCTGAGCTCTTGGATACCTTCATATAACCATGAACTTACTGCAGTGTAAAGCAAAACAGTTGGACATGCTCGAAAAATTGATAAAACAGCCTGTGCTGGATGACGAAGCAAACGGGCCAGCGAAAAAGGTAAACGCAGTGAATCTTTGCTTGTTGAACACGGAGAGACACGAAAGAGAAAGGGGGAATGTACGTTCTGGCTCACCGATTCCGACAGACCCTAAATATTAACCAAAAATAGGCTTCTGGACTAAACTTTTACTAAAATGAAACATGCGACAAAATCAGAAAAATACTGCATAAATCCATACAAAAAAAATACAGTAAAGTAAGGTTGTTTTGAACCAATGCCGGGTCTGTCGGAATCAGTAACCCAGAACGTACATTCTCCCTTTCTCTTATACAACATTCTTAAGCTCAATACGCTCTCTCATTTACAAACTTTACTTCATATGTTCTTTCACTGTTAGAATTATATCTGATACATGCAATGTGACTGTCTAAACGAATAGTTAACTCTTTACAAGTGATTCTATTTTTACTTTTTCTTCCCGTCCTATTTGAATCCCCTTTTTTAAAAACTGCTTTTTCAGATCTTCTATATCGAGTGGCTTGTTATATTCAGCTCGTGTTTTTGTTTGAATACTTGCTTTCTTACTTTTGTAGTCATCAAAGTCTGTTTGTATCTGTTTGAATTCTTCGTCAGAAACTTTTGAATCTTCAAGTGCTTTACTGATAGACAGTTTTAGGCTAGACAATTTTGATGATGCAAGAGTGGAAATGGATTCGTGTTTTTCAAGCTTTTTCACAATTTTTTTCATTATAGCTGATGCTATAAATGATAAACCACCAACTGCTGCTGCGACACCACCTAGGATTAGAGAAACTGGAGTCCCTACTCCGGTAGCTAACAGAATTGTTCCCGTTACACCTGCAGCTGATGCAAGGATAGTAGAACCAGTGCTGGCATTAGAAAGGCTGTTGTAAGTTGTTGAGTACTTACGTCTAGCGCGAGAATATTTTTCTAATTCATCTTCTAGTTGTTTTTGTATATTACTAATGTGTGCCAGTCTGAATTGTTGACTTTCTGCTGCACTTTCATCAATATTAGGATAAAGCTTCACACTGCTAGTCATCTTTTAATGCAAAATATAAAATATTTATCTTAATTCTCACTGGCCAGTGTTTCTGCTAAGCTTTGAAGCTGTTCATTGCTTAACACCTTATCTGTATAGTAGAAAGCAATCAAATCAAGATAAGTAAGATTAATACTTCTTATTTCTGTTAAATTATTTATATCTGCGTTAACAACAACATTTTGGTTTGACGTCTGTTTTTTTATTGTGTTAGAATCCTTTTGAACAGCAATAAATACTCTGACTTCTTCAACATTTAATGGTCTCCAGTTGAGATTTATTCCTCTCATTAGAACAGTGTTTGTGGTTTCTTCCCTTTTCCTGACAACTATATCAAATATCATAGTTGCATTCTGCCCTATTGGAAGCTTGGGTATAAAATCGACAATGGTGTCAGCGTCCTTTTCAACACTTTGTTTTCTGTGAATGAGATAGTTGTTCTTATGGAAAGGTTTAACTGCAACTTCTCCCCTGCTGTTAATCGCAGGAACAAGGCTAACAATTAGTGGTCCAGCATTGATTGACTTACGGAATGTGTCGTCTTTTCCAACAAGAGTGTATGGACTCACAAGTTCAAACTTCATTTCCCAGTCAATCTTTTTCATAACAGGACTAAGTACCCATTTTTTATTCTGATGTTTCCACATGTAGAATGTGTCATCGACAATTGGATCAGGTACATTAACATCACGGATTTGACCTAGTTTGAGGAATCTTGGTTTCTTTTCATCGTCGATTTCCTTTCTCTTGTAATGACCAGTGTCTGTAAACTCAAATGCATACACTGCACCAACTTCAGCATTGCTCTCAAAGTCGATAGCGTCTGCTAAATCTTTCAACTCTATAGTTGAACATGCAACAGGATAAGCTATTGTAGGTCCACTCGACATTTTAATACTCAATATTTTATGGAACTATTTCCAATGTAATGTTAAACAAACAATCAACTGGTTGTCCACTTTGATTTTTCAGATCAATGTGTAGGAATTCATGACACCCTTCCTCCAAGTCCTTGAACTGAAGTGTCTTAAATGTTGGCACGTGCATTTTACAAAAAGAGGCATCACTCGGTGGAAGAATCCTAAGCAGATCAGAACGCTGATCATTAAACAGATTATAGGATGTGTTAAGCTCTCTCATGTGAACAAACAGTACACTGTTAACATCCATGTCAATGGGACGTGTTCCCTTGTATATTTTTGTAATTCCAAGCATATCAAGGAGTTTGGTTGGAAACTCAATGTTTACTTCTCTAGTTTTGGGCATAGTAAGAGTAGCAATGAGACTTGCATGATTTAAACTCGCTGTAATACCTACTGGAGCAAACAATTCTTTCTCTAAAGTGCAGAAGTCATAGTAACCATCTTCTACAGAATGTGTTTTACCATTAATTCTAACCCAGTTGTTAGCCTTTTTTTTACTGATATTATACCAAGTAACCTTGTACATAATTTCATGCAGTGCAACTTTCATTCTTCCATTTTGATTGTTGATAGGGTTTGCAAGTTTAACTGGCACACTAGTCTTCACATTTGTTAGTGTGATAAACATTTTTTATTCAACAACAAAAATGATTCAGTATAAATTCAACAAAGACGTTAAATACAAAACTGGACCATATTACAATCCAAAGACTATTTCTTTCCATGAGTTGGACTTTGCTGTAACAGAAACAGAATCCATTCGCGTTAAAGTGCCTGACCCATTCCATTCTTACCTAAATCCCCCAATCAAAAATGATAGTGTTCCAAAGATGTGGAACTCTCACCCAATTCAGTTCTATCAGAATCAGTTAAACTTTGCAATATTCTGCGCAACCACAGGATGTGGAGTGTCCTATGCAGACCACATGAATAATTCAAACTTACTGACAAAGTGTGTGTACACATTTCACGTTTACTATCAGTGCAGGAGAATCTTGTCTGAACTTCAGGCACCAATGCCGCATGAAAAGAGCTGGAACCCATTCAACAATAGGATAAACATGAAAGTGTATGAGCGTCTCTGCAATGAATTCAATATAGATTTTAAGACCGACTTTAGGCAAAAGCAAGACAAAAACCATGGCATGGGAACACTATATTTATGGGGTGTCCACAGGAGGTATAATTTTGATTACTGGCCAGGTCATACATCTTTTTCTTCAAATGTGCAGGTACAGTTAGGATCAATAGAACAACAGCACCACAATGCATGGACTACTTTTATATTAGACACCGGCAAAGGTTTCACTGGATCAGGTGTTGAAAGGATCAATGAATCTATCCGAACATATGCGTGGTGCTTGCTAGGCTCGCAGGCACAGACACGATCAAACATAATGAGAACAAGCACAGGGTTTGATGCACAGAAACAGTTGTTATCAAATTTAGAAGATGTCATAAACTCTGCAGTTGATCTGCCTTCCAGCATCAAAAGGTATCAAGACTCTCTCCGTTATGCAAGATCAAAAGTTGACTTTGCTGTTGGTAACGGCCTTTACATGTTACCTTCTGATCTCCAGCTGCAGATTGGAACAATAACAAATTATAACAATGAAATCATTATTGCTAGTGACACCCAGCCGCTTGGAAAGGGTGAAGAACTGAATTCAGAAATCAGAACGATGCTACAGCCATATCACAATGAACAGAAACAAAGCGTGACAAGTGAAGATCACGCTGCAGGTGAAGATCATTCTGTCACTAGTGATGATCAAGCTGTTAGTATTAGTGATGATCATGAATCGCAGAAGACTGCTCTAGTAATTGGTGGAGTGGGTGTAGGCTTACTTTTGCTTTATTCTCGTTAGCAGAACACCTGCAATTAAAACTATTAGAGTCCAGAGATGTTCAGCCATGAAACCAACAACTTTACCTGCAAAAGATAACAGCCAGCTAACAATTGAACCAATGATTCCTGGAAGTGCACCCAAAGCTTTTGCTGCTAGTTTCTTTAATAGTTCTGCAATGTGTTTGAGTTGTTTCTTTACCCATCCCGGATCAGATGGAGGTGAAGGTGGAGGTGGAGGTGGAGGTGTGACAGTGCCACCTGTGAGTGTTAACACTAATGTGCTTATTGCAAATCCTAACGCAGTTAGTATACTAGCTATTGTGATTCCCTGCTCTCTGAAAAGCGTTCTAATTCTTTCAGCAAGAGTTGTGTCTTCGTAAAGGATTCTTTGAATTGTATTTTTTATTCTGCTGACCTGTGTTCTCAGTTGTTCTCTATTGTTACTTAGAACTTCTAACCTTATGGCTTTCTCCTCCTGCAAATCTTTTAAACGCTTAGAAATTCTGTTTTTTACTTCTTGTTCTAGGTTCAAATCATCAGCATCAGCAAGTTTTTGTTTCTCTTTGTTTATATCTTCATCCAGCTGACCTAGTTTTGACAGATTATTTGCTATTTCACCTCTGATGGTTTGTAGTGATTGATTAAGGGCTTCTATTTCTCTCATAGGTAATAGTTCATGTGGAGTCTTCAATGAAGTTTCCTCAGAAAAAGAAGTCTCTATCTCTTGTATAAGTTGATCAGCCTCATCTGCAAGTTTATTAAGATCTTGCAATGGAACAGATTCTATTTGAGTAGCAGTTGGTAGTCCTAGTTCTGCTTGTTGAAGTAAGGAAACAACATGGGAAGATGATGACCGTGTGCTAGGCACAATATCTAATTGCCTAAGTCGATTAGCAGTAAGTTTTTGTTTTAGTGAAACTTTTGATAGAAACTTAGCAGGATTAGATTTATATGTAAGTTGGACTTTTTCTCCTTTATCGCTAGTTGTATATAAATGATTTGCTTCCATTTTGAACTGGTTTGGATCTAAAACATCAGGTTCTTCTCCTAAACTTTTGTAGAAATCTCTAACTTTACCTTCCAGAAGTTCATGTCGTGCCACCTCATAATGCAGTGAATGATGGTAGGGAACCAAAGGGATTGCTTCGCTCATGTCGTCCGCTGGCTCAAATAAATCTTCAAATCCACCTTCTGCCATTTGTAACTTATTTTTTATTTTGAAAATAAAAAAAGATGGCACAATCGTTCGGTTCTGTTCTTGATCCTTACAGAAGGCTGAAAGAACCTCTCGGGGTAAAAGGAATAAGGCAAACAGTTATAGTTACAAATAATCCTTCTACTATTGATCAGAATGAAATACTTACTGTTAGGTTTCCTAATCTAGGTAAGAACGATGTTATTGTACCAGGCACTGTAAGACTATCATTCAAATTAGAATTAGAATCTGGCTCAGATGAAAATAGGACTTTGGCTTATAATGTAGGAAGAGCAATTGTGAGGAAGATTACTGTCAAACTGGAAGGGCGGGAAGTGATGTCATTGAATAATGCAGATGTATTTTTAGTTTACGCAGATAATTGGTTGACTGACAATGAAAAGAAAAACAGAGTGTTTCAAGGGATTCAGTCAGACAATGGGATAAAAGTTAGAATAGGAGCCGGAGATAAAGCTGACAACAAAAAAGATAACGCTGTCAATGTTGCTTTTGGAAACAAATTTTGTATTCCACTTGACTTTGAACTCATAAATTCACATCCTCCCTTCTATCAAGGAGCATTGCGTGACAGGCTGTCATACGACCTGACTTTCAATAGTTATGATCGTGTTATGCTTTCACAAGACCCGGAAGCAAAGTATAAGGTGTCTGGAATTTCTTTAGAGTTTGATGTTGTAAACCATCCTGAACTGGCTAGACTTATAGAAAATCAGTACAGTTCTAAGCTGCCTATCTATTATGAAAGAGTGTTGAATCACAGTACACTTTCAAAAAGCCAGGCTGATCCAATCTGGAACATTAACTTGAATACACCAGCTAGGTCAATGAAGGGAATACTTATGTTGTTTGAGGAACCAAAAGATTCATATGAAAGGCAAATAGAAAAGTTTTACAATCCACTAATCAATAGAGTATATTGCACAATTGAAGGGCAGCCAAACCAAATATTTGCATCTGGCATGCTGCCATACCAACACTATGATGAAGCAAGAAAGTACTTTACTGGAGGAAGATTGAAAGACCCAACATCTGATCTTGTGGCTAAAGATCTACATTTACACGGTGTTGGCGTAGAAGATTTCTTGACAAATAAATATGCGTTATGGCTGGATCTCAGAACAACTGACGACAACAAACTGTATGGAAGTGGAAGGCGAATTGAAAACGGATCAGAAGGAATCACAATACAAATTGAAAAGGAAGTAGGGAGTAGTAGTAAATCAGTTAAGATCTACGTGTTTGTTGTGTCAGATGCGCAGTTAAACATCTCTGAAAGCAGATTACAGGATATTGTTTATTGAACGTGTTAAAATGAAGTATCTAGATTTTCTTCCAAAAGATCCACACTGTTCTTTGATTTGTGGGGCAACAGGTTGCGGCAAAACAAGATATGTTTTGGATTTATTACAGACCGTTTACATAAATCACTTTGAACACATAGTCATATTCTGTCCAACCATAAAGCATAACAGAACATACAAGGAGAGAAAATTCATATGGTCTGATCAAAATATATTTATTGTAAATCCTTCTGATCGTCTAAATGTTTGCTTGGAGCATTATTTCGATCTTTTTCAGAACACACCAACACTGTTTATTATTGATGACTGTGCAGCAGAACGTGACATTGTTAGAAAGAAAAGTGCACTAGCAAAGCTTGCATTCAGTGGACGACATGCATTAATATCAGTTTGGATATTAACACAAAAATACAATGCAGTTCTGAAAGACTTTAGAGAGCAACTCAAAACAATAACATTGTTCTATTCAAAGGACCGTGACAGTTTTGAAGAGTGTCTTCGAGAAAATGATGTCATTGAAAACAAACAGGAGAGAGAAAGAATAAAGAATAATCTGAAATCTTCTAAGCACTCGAAACTGGTTTTAAAAACTGATCAACCAGTTCAGTATGTATGTTTGTAGAAATCCTTGCTAAGTTCTTGTCAAGTTTTTACTAAGTTCTTACCAAGTTCTTACTCAAGTTCTTGTCAAGTTCTTACTCAAGTTCTTGTCAAGTTCTTGTCAAGTTCTTAGTTCTTACCCAAGTTCTTACTCAAGTTCTTGTTAAGTTCCTACCTAAGTTCTTACTCAAGTTCCTACCTAAGTTCTTGTTAAGTTCCTACCTAAGTTCTTACTCAAGTTTAATTACTAGATTTTAATTTTATTCTGCATCAAAATAAAATGAACTGTGATGAATTGCTGATGCAGACTGCTACAGATATTGAAATCTGTGACAGTAGGACTATACCTGATAAAAAAGAAAGATTGTATTCACTTGCTGTTTGTGGAAAAACAAAACACTACCTTGGGCAGCAGTTAACTGTGGAAGAAGTACAACATCTTTCCTCAGAAGATATAGAAAAGTATCATGGACGGTATGAATCAGTGCTTGGTTCTAAGATGGTTAGAAGTATTGGACAGACTGTTATAGGTTTGTACACAAAGATTTTTGGACATTTTACACCTCTCGACTCGGAGGAAGACTTAACACATGATCTAACTCATGACCCTGTTGTTTCCAAGTCCCTCGAATCTCTTGCCTGTGGCCTGTATTATCGATTTGGTGCTTTATTAGTACCATTTGTTGCTGGATTAATTACTTTCAAACACATTAATTTTCAGAATAAAAAAGATGACAGATCAGTTGAAGCAGACAGTGGAGCAGACGAAAATACCAGAAGTGAACACAGTGACAAAGAAACCTGGTAGAGTAGAAGCAGGAAAAAAACTAGCCGAATGGAACAGACAAAAAAAGTTAAATCAAAAGGCAAAGCAGAACATTATGTCTGAAGTTGAGCAGACACCAAACATTCCTGAAGTGACTAAGGTCACACAAACTGATCAAGAATTAAAATCTTCATTTCTATCATACAGAAAAGTAGCTGTAGCAGCTGTTGTTGGAGGAGGTGGATACTTGCTTTACAAACTTTGGCAAGGCAAATATAAAGTGTCAGAAAAACCAAAATCAGAAACACCAAAACCAACAAACAAAGCAGTACAAACAATAAAAAAGCCCACAGTAGTACCTGCAGTGGATTCATTTCATATGGAATAATTTTAATTTTGATAACATAAAAATGAGTTCTGAAAAGACAATAGTTAATCTAGTTTATCACGCTGCAGTGATTGGAGGCTTGAGTGTAGGTTACACAATGCTGGGTAAAAGTCTCCTCAGAATGAAACCAGCCGACTTGGGAAAGTTAGACTTCGAAGACGGTGCTAAACTAATTGGTGTTGTGACAGCTTCCTTTGCAACAAAAGACTTCCTGGTGAAGCAAGGAATTATTCCAGAAAATATAAACATGTAAGACAATAAAATGGCTAGCTTGGTTATGATGGTGGGAGGTGCGATTGTAAATGCGCTTGCATTTTCTGGCAGCAACTATTTGTTTTCTAAACTGCAAAATGGTGAAGAGAGGGAAAGGCACAACAAAGCCATGGAACAACTGGCGAAAGCACAGGATGAATACGAGAAGAAACGAATTGCGCAGTTAGACTTTATGAATGATAAACTCAGGCAGCAAGGACATGCAAACAAAACCTTTGCCAATGTTGATGCAGCCATTCAAGAATACTATCTTGTAACTGGAAAGAAAATGAAGACAAGTGCTCCTCCAAAACTGGGTGACTTTTATCAGCCTTCAGAAGAGCAGAAGGTGGGAGAGATTGTTTTCATTGTTATTGGTATGGCTGTTGTTTACTTTATTGCGCGTGCTGTCAAATCTTAATATTCTGTCATTTAAAAAACCATGAGTGATGCTTTGTTATCTAAAATATATTATTCCCCAAAAGGATACTGGAAAGGAAGAACTGCTATTGACAAGCTCAGTGACGCAGCAGGTGTTTCTCAAGATATAGCAAAGAAATGGTTGTCAAAGCAGGCAGTTTGGCAGATCTATTTACCTGCACCAAGAAAAATTACACGACCACACTTTGTTAACATTAAACCGAATGACACTCATCAAATAGACCTGCTGTATTTACCGCATGACACAGTCAGAAGGAAGAAATATAAGTATGCACTGACTGTAGTTGATGTTGCAACAAGATACAAAGATGCTGAACCGTTGACAGAGAAAAGTGCTATAGCTACAGCTGTTGCCCTGCAAGAAATTTACAGACGTGGACCACTAAAGTATCCCAGAATGATTCAGTGCGATGATGGTAAGGAGTTTAAAGGAGCTGTCAACCAGCTTCTGTTAAAACATCATGTTACAGTGAAGAGAGGTATTCCAGGAAACCACAGGTCACAGGCTATTGTTGAGAGCTTTAACAAACAGTTGGCAGAAAAACTGTTTTCATATCAGTACCATCAGGAATTTTTGGACACAGAAAGTAAATTGCGTAACACTGAATGGGTCAAAAGATTACCATCAGTACTTAGAGCAATGAATCTGGAGGTATTTAAAGCTACAGGGTTAAGACCAGTTGATGCAATCAAACAGAAAACAATACCTGTTGCTCCAAAGTCAACAACACCAGTGGCATTACTACCTTTCAATCAGAAAGTCAGATATTTATATGCACCCGGTGAAGCTGAGGGTGACAGCAGGAAGCGTGCAACGGATCCAATCTGGAGTATTGACATTCATGAAATCAAGAGAGTAGTAGAGACAAATCCACCTATATATTACTTGAGAGAACCAGCACCGCAAAGAGCCTTTGTAAAAGAGGAATTACAATTAGTTCCACGTGGTACAAATGTTAAATGATTTTTTATTTCAGATTTTATAGTGTTAACAAAAATGGAAGCTCTGAGAAAGAATTCCAACTTCATTTTTTTAATTTATATTTTTATTTTGAGTTATAAAATCAAACTCACAGCGATGGAAGACTCTGTATTAGAATCTTTATCGACAGTATTTGACACCGTTGAATTACAAGTAACGGATCCTCAAAATGTGCAGTCCAGTGTGCAAGACGCCATTGAACAAATTCCAAACAATTTGTTGATTGAACCTCCAGTAAAAGTGCAGATAGTCAGTTTAATAAAATACAAAACAGTCAGTGATGAGGTGCTAGAAGTTCATGTTTCAACCAGACAACTAGCACTTAATTCTATGGCAGAATTGAATGGAAACTGGGCAGATGAAATGATGAAACGGTTTGAGCAAGCTGCAGAGGATGCAAAGATGAAAGGATCCGGATGGTCAGAAGGTGAAATTCTAAAAATAGAATTGAAGCTAAGTAAATTTGCCCCCATCAGAGGTAGAAGTTACATACCTTTACCTCCTGCTCTTGTCAAAAAACGTGCTGTGCTGAACATAAAGAATGATGATGACAAATGTTTTATGTGGTGTGTTCTGGCAAGACTGTACAGTGTAAAGAAAAATGCAGAAAGAGTGTCTAACTATCATGCATACAGAAATAAACTAAACTTTACTGGTATTGAATTTCCTGTCGGCATTACAAGCATTGACAAATTTGAACAGCAAAACAAACCCATCACCGTAAATGTTTACACGTGGGATGAGGAAGATGAACTGAAACCAGTCAGAATATCAAAGAACTCACCAACGATTGGTGATTGTGATACTAACCATGTTGACATGTTACTAATGACTGATGGTGTAAAATATCATTACACTTTGATTCGTACAATGAGTAGACTGATGGCGAGCACAAGCAATCACAATAGTAAACAAGACTTTTGTAGGCGATGTCTCTTGCGTATTCCATCAATTCATGCAGCACTTATACACAAGCAACATTGTAAGAGCGTTGATGATGCGGTTGTGAAGTTAACAACACCACCGCCAGACAGCAAAGTGTATTTTAAGAATGTATGCAAACTACAGAAAAATCCTTATGTTGTTTATGCTGACTTTGAATCTATCATTGTGCCATATGAAGGACCTTTACCAAAAGACCTACCTAAAACAGTAACTCTAAGTAATCATCAAGTCTGTTCATATGCATTTATTGTTGTTAGTTCAGATGGTAAACATTCTAAACCGCAATTGTACAGAGGACCTAATGCAGCAAAGAACTTCTTACAGCAAATGAACCAAGTGCGAAATGACTGCTCCAAACAACTGAATCTTTCAGACATTGTTATGAAACCTGAAGACCAAGAACAGTTTAACTCTACCACACAGTGTTGGATATGCGAACAAAGTCTAACACCAAACCCAGACAATCCAATAGTAAGAGATCATGATCATGTAAGTGGGCAGTTCCGAGGAGCAGCACACAGCAAATGTAATCTACAATTAAAGTTTGATCCTAAGACTTGGAAGCTTCCAATCTTCTTCCATAACTTGCGCGGTTATGATTCACATCTGATCATGCAGGCAGTAACTGATGAATACAAAGCAAGATGCATTGCGCAGTCTTCAGAAAAGTACATGGCCTTTACTCTGAATAGTTTATACTTCTACGATTCTGCTCAACATCTGATGGGAACACTTGAGTCTTTATCTTCATCACTAACTGCTTTCCCAATCACATGTATAAGTACTTTGACAGTGACTTAGTTAGAAAGGGAGTCTATCCATATGAATACATGGATTCGTGGGAGAGGTTTGATGAAGATGAGTTACCACCAAAGGATGCTTACTTCTCACGGCTGAAGGGTAAAGGTATAAGTGACGAAGACTATGAACACGCTAAGACTGCATGGAATAAATTAGGATGTAATACAATGGGTGATTATCATGATCAATATTTGTTGGCTGATGTTTGTTTACTTGCAGATATATTTGAGAATTACAGAAGAACATGTATGAAGCACTACAATCTAGATCCTTCACATTACATATCTGCACCAGGCATGAGCTGGGATGCATTTCTTAGATTTACAGGAGTAAAGATTGACTTGCTATCAGATCTACCTACACTTCAGATGATTGAAAATGGACTACGTGGAGGAATCAGTATGGCTTCACACAATTACTGCAAAGCCAACAACAAATACTTGGACGACTTTGATCCTATGAAACCTTCTAATTACATCATGTATCTAGATGCAAACAATTTGTATGGTTGGGCAATGTGTCAGACGCTTCCACTTCGGAACTTTAAGATCTATTCAGGACCATTTTCACAATGTGTTGTGCTGACAATATTAAAAGCAGGCCCAGACAGTCGAAAGGGATGGATACTAGAAGTTGACTTAGACTATCCACTATCACTTCATGATCTACATAATGATTATCCTTTAGCGGCTGAGAGGTTAAAAGTAAACCCAAGAGAACCTCCAAAGCTGGTGCCCAATCTGTTTCACAAAAAGAAGTATGTGTGTCACTACAGACTGTTACAGTTTTACATTAGACATGGATTAATTTTGAAGGCTGTTCATCGTATAATTTTATTTGATCAAGAACAGTTTATGAAACCTTACATCATGAAAAACACAGAACTGAGAACCAAAGCCGCTGATGCATCAGAGAAAGACTTTTTTAAACTGATGAACAACAGTTGCTTTGGTAAGACAATGGAAAACCCACACAAGAGAAAAGATGTTAGACTTGTTACAAGAGAAAATGAGGCCATCAAGCTGACATCCAAACCACAGTATCAAGACTTTAAATACTTTCATGAACAGCTGTATGGTATCTTAATGAAAAAACTTGTAGTCAAGCTTGACAAACCAGTATTCATAGGCTTTACTGTGCTAGAGTTGTCAAAACTGTTGATGCTTGAGTTTTTGTATGATTATTTGAAACCAAGATATCCCAAATCGAGAGTACTTTACACAGACACAGATTCATTCTTACTTGACATTCCAGCGGATGACATTTACAAAGATCTAGAAGCTGAAAGTCCTGCAGTAAAAGGAAAAGATTCTTTTTATGACACTTGCGACTACCCTAAAGAATCACCATTGCACTCAAATGTTAACAAGAAGGTTATTGGAAAGATGAAAGATGAAATGAATGGGAAGATAATTAAGGAGTATGTTGGATTGCGTGCAAAGATGTACAGTGTTGCAAGTGAGAAAGGGGTGGTTAAAAAAGCAAAGGGTGTAAGCAAACAGGTTGTAAAGTCGAGCATATCGCATGATAACTACAAGGAAGCACTGTTTCAGAAGCGAGTGTTTCACCATGACAACCCTAAGATCAGTTCCGCGCTTCATCAGATCAACACAACTATTGTAAACAAGAAATCTTTAGATGCTAATGACACAAAGCGCGTTTATTCATCACCAGAATATTCTTATGCAATTGGGCACTGGAGGACAAACGCGGCTCCAAATAGTCTGAGTGTGTAATAAGAATTTTTGTCAATCGGGAAAACCCGCTATGACAGCTTTGTTTTGACTGCAGCGTTAGGGAAGTGTTTGTGAAAGGGGAGTAGGCTTTGTTGAGTTTCAAAGCAGCCACCAAGTACACTTGTCAAAGCTTGATTCAAATAAACAAGTTTTAATATTCATGAACCACGTGATACACCAGAACCAATCGTGGTGGAACAATATTACACAAGTCATTTGCATAAAGTGCACTCGGTGGTCGCCTGAAAAGGCAGCCTAAATATTGAAGCGTAGTGAAGCGAAGCGTTGAAACAGCAAGACCAGCGGTTTACCAGCAAGACCTACCGTTCGCGTGAACGGTACTATTTTTAGAATCCTAGAATTCTTGAGAATGTTGGAGCTGGCTTGTTTCTGGTACAGGCAAAATTGGTCATCACTGAGTTTGTGTAACACAGGAAGTTGTGAAATACGTCACCCTATGGGAGGGGAGACGGCAAAATTGTTACCAAAAACATCATAGATCGTATTGTGCAGGGTCAACCGCAACAAACTCAAACCGAGCCATTCATACCTTCTTGTATTTGAGCGACTTATATACCGACATTTTTAGTTCTTATTTTCAGCACAGGTGTAGGAAAAATCATAAACCAAAGTCTTATTTATTTTCTAATTTAACATTGTTTTTACAAATATGACCATGGTCTTTTAAACATACAGTGACATTAAACATTGTTATGTTAAAAAAAAGAAAAAAGAAAAAAAGCTTTTGCGCACAAATCAGAAATACAGGCCAAACCGTGAGTTTCTGTGGCAAAGCGCGACAGAGGAAATTGCACTGGTTTTATTTTTAGATCAGTGGGAAATTTTCAAGAACAGACGCTTGCATTTGGATGTGTCCAATGATAGTAGGTTTGGTTGTGATCAATCAGAATAATGTAGGCAGGGATGTCGTTAGGCGTCGGACATCGGACATATAACGATGAAAATCCCCAAATGTCCGATTCACATTGCCGCATGTCGGTCAGATGTCCTATCGTTTTAGCCTGAGCGTGGTCATTGTCCGATATGTACTCCATTCCTTCGGACAGCGCGATATTCGTTAATTTTCATTTCAAGATACAAATCTTCTAAAAGACCGAACGCTCTCGTGTTCAGCTGACACTGAAGTTGCCAGTGCCGTATGATCTTTTCTTTTGTTGGGAATTCCCGAACCGTCTGGTGCAGCGCACTGATCTAAACTGACTAGTGCATGCTACAGGAGTACGGGAGACAACTCCAACTGACTAAATTTGTCGTCTGCTTTTGTTTTCGATACGAGACGATTATTTAGCTTGCTGTAAATAAAACGAAAGGGGAGACCAACAGCAAAAAATCCAGGATATCCATAAAGAACACCTGCAACGGCTCGTAATTTCCGTGGTTGTATAAGAGAAAGGGGGAATGTACGTTCTGGGTTACTGATTCCGACAGACCCGGCATTGGTTCAAAACAACCTTACTTTACTGTATTTTTTTTTGTATGGATTTATGCAGTATTTTTCTGATTTTGTCGCATGTTTCATTTTAGTAAAAGTTTAGTCCAGAAGCCTATTTTTGGTTAATATTTAGGGTCTGTCGGAATCAGTGAGCCAGAACGTACATTCCCCCTTTCTCTCACGAACAAAAAACCCACCCGTACGCAAACACACACACACACACACGTGGGAGTGAATTGCTTAGGTTGGATGTCAAATTAAAAAGGTCTGAAACAACTCATTTGATTTTGGTGGTAGTCTCAGTATTCTGGCTGCAGATCTAAAGTCTAATCAAGCTTCAAGGTAATCGGTCAGTGATAATAGGGTTCTTCCCCTTTGCCTTTGGGTAACACCGACAATGCCCGTGCCATTGAACACTCAGAAATAGCTTGCACACCCACACACCCTTACAAACACACACACACACACACACACACCTTTTTTTGTGGGGGGGGGGGGGGGGGTTGGGGAATCTTTGTTGAATTATATTACTCTGTGTGCTGGTGACTGTAGCTCTGGATGAGCTTGCTTGTGTGGGAAAGATATTGATGTTGATGCTGTAGTTGGATATTGGGCCTTTTAAAGAAAAAAGGAATGGAAGTGCTTGCTGCAGACTTCTTCAGTTCTGCACTGAGGCTGTTGCTATTGATGGGTGAATCATGACTGAATGTTTGCACCATGTTGTTTGTTTACATGGTACAATCATTGTTTAATTGAGTGTCGCTGAATTTACCTAAGGTTGCAATGTAGATTTAGAATCAGTGCTGTTGACATTTGTGTGAGTGCGTTTTAACTGCAGACGCTGCTCGCTACACAAGAAAAGCTAATTTACCTTGTAATTGTTATGGTTTTGTCTGTCGATCACCGTGCTTCTGTTCAAACTGAACTTTGTGTTTCGTAAGGTTAGATGAAACTGTGTTTGCAGAACTCGACCCGCTGTGCAGTTAAGAGTTGTTTCCATTCCATTTTCAGTCTTGCGTAGTGTTTCATTGATTCACCTTGGGTCAGTGCAACGTGCCATTTAATTTCTCTTTTTTTTCTTTTTTCTTTTTTAGATCAGTGTGCATTTTTAGATCAGTGGTGCAGTGTTCGTGGAAGGGAGGTTACTCTAGCTTTACCTCCAATCAGAACAGCGAGGTTTGTTTGCTGTCACTATCACTATCAGTTGATTCTTCGCTTTTGTTCTTTTTTGACTCGACCTGCACCCAAAGTGTAAAGATAAACGCTTTGTTTATTGAATCGCATACCTCAGATTCGTATCATGGTTTTGTCTTCTGTGAATGTTGTGTTTTCTTTTGTTTAGCCATGTGAGCAATGCTCTTCAATCCACAGAAACATGTTCGGTGCAGGGTCAAGGGTCGGCAGAACTATAGTTCCTCGGCCAAACCGGAATCGGTACCATGATGTATTTTTTTTAGCCCATTATGTATTTATTGAAGCCGAAAAATACAACATATATACCCATAAGGGTATTACAGAGACAAAGAAGCAGCTCATGGGATATATATATTTGTCATCATGTTCACGAGTTTTCATTCACAAGCACCTGGGAAATAAATCTCATGTTCCCCAGGCAAGAAATCCCCGGTTACCATAGTTACAGGAAGCAGGTTATACATGGATAATCAAAAGCAAACCCAATAGAAACGCTTAGGGATTCTTCGGATCTTTTCATTGGTGTTTCCCCAGACCTAAACAGACGACACGACACTGCTTTGCAAAGTTCCAAAAACGAACTGGCAAACTGGCAAAAGTAAACAAAAAACAAAACTACTTCATCAAAAACAAATGAAACCTAGCGATATGTTTTGTCTTCTTACAGAGTCATGGAGTGCGTGTATCTGTGTTTCGATACAGACGTTCGGAGAAACACGAACGTCAAGTTCAAGTAAAACGACACCTGACACACACATTTTGACCCGTGCACAAGACGTTGTATCGATAAACGAAGCACAAATAAGAAACAATAATAATAACCTGTTTATCCTCCTGGATTGTCTGGAATTATTATGGATTTGGGGTCTAAATTCCGGTATTACGGAAATCTACCGAAAATTCTGAAAATTCCGGTCGAGAGAACCTTTTTCGTGTGTGAAAATTCTAAGTGGAAATTGTGGTAGTCACCAGGACTGTGTTTTCAAGGCTGACCGAAACAGCCTTTTCTGCGCATGTGCACAACAAGGTATTTGTCGGATTCCGCGGTTTTGAGATCGACATTGGTCCGAAGGGTAATATAGGGCCGATCTCTGTGGGGACGGAATGCCAACCAAAAAGGCGAAAGTTGTACAGAAATATCGGCAAAACTATTAAGTCAAGTGGCGGTGTCTGGTGAAGTTTAAGAAGAGCGAACCACATTCATTTTGGTGATCGACTTGAGATCAGTGCAACAACAAAGCTAGTCAGTTACGAGTCACGTCGCGGCACGTGTCCCGAGGTTAGACGCTGTGCGCGCCTTCGTGTGCGAGGCTGGTACTACAAATTGTTCATACGAAATGATAAACACAGGTTACAAGCGATAACGCGCAAAAATACTGGTTTATTACTCTACATCTGATTACTAGGTATCAGTAATGCATATTTATGATATAGTATTGTAGATTGCGATATTCAGTCATATGTATTGCGGTAAAAAACTAAACGGAAAGAAAAAGAGAAAAGAAAACAAATTATTAGACATGGCAAAGGTATCAAAAATGCATAAACAAGACACGAGAAACAAAAACGGGAAAAATAAACAATCACAAAACAGGCGAAGACAAACAGACAAGAAAGTTACAATACCAAACACTCGTTGGTTAATCTTTTAACAGTAAGAAAGGATTACGTTCCTTATGTTAAACAATACAATAAACACTAAGAATACTCGAGAAACTTAGCATAAAATACGTTTAAAATCCAAAATGGCTACTTTAAGGAAAATACAACGTTGACTCATCAGGCCAGGAATACAAAAGCAAACTGTCATGCTTAAAAAGTCTCTAAACGACAACGTTCCTGCATTAATCAAAGTCACAAACAAGATATTTCCTCATCCAATTTTCCCCAATAGCGTTATTAGAAATACTAGATGAATACCCGCTTCGCCGGGTAAGGCTTCGCCGGGAAGAAGTCAAGCTGAATACCCGGCTGCGCCGGGGACCCGGCTCTGCCGGTTGTATGCCGGCGCACCGCACGAAGGAAGGGAGATAAACGCGCAAAACACTGGAGAAGATAAGGAAGAGAAATACCCGGCTTCGCCGGGACAGTGACCTTCTAAAAATAGTATAACGGGAATATAGATTGAGCGTTGTCGACAGTGACCTTCTAAAAATAGAAACGGGAATATGGATTGACGCCACACGAAGGAAGGGAGATAAACGCAAAACACTGGAGAAGATAAGGAAGAGTTAGTGGGAATGGATGTGGGAAGATGAACAGAAAAACCAAAATCGGTTCAGCGCTGCGCGCTGAGAGCACGTGTTGAAATATCTCATCGACCAGGTTGTGTCCGGGGTGTACCTGAATATGGCCACCAAATTTGAAACAGATCCATCAAGAACCTTGGGCATGCATCGCGAACACACAGACACACACACACACACAGACACAAGTCGTATATATATAGACTAGAGGAATACCCGGGGTGAATCGCGAGACAGAGACAGACAGCGTGGCGGTTCACCACAATCACTTTTGAAGGCGAAGTCCTCTCAAACGGGATTGAGAATTTTAGAGCTTATTTCTAAGCCCTATATTATCTGTTATGGCTTCTCAAATGCCAGAACATACAGACAGACAAAAGCCGCCAGACCCCATCACAAACAGAACTCTACAATCCACAGGTGTTGCCTCCACACACACACACACACACACACACACACACACACACACACACACACACACACACACACACACACACACACACACACACAGACAGACACAGACAGAAGCTGTATATGAGGCTTTGCCAAAAGGTGCTGGGGGGGTGCTTGGACATTTGTGACAAACTAAACCTTTTCAGTTGATTTTTTTTGATGTTTTAAGTGATACATTAGTCTTTGATGAACACATTTGTGTAATAAAAGAATGGTTTGTGCATTTGGGAAATGTGTACGGTTTGATAATATGCCATAAAACGCCAATTTTGAGAAAAGCCACATGTGCAACAAAACTGACCACAGAAGCCATTAATATCTTTTCATACAACTGGTAATGATTTATTTCTAGTAAACAGACCCTGCAGAAGCATTATCAGTCTTTAAAAGTACATTTGGAGCCAAATCTTGAATGCAGTGTCACGTAATGTCGCAAAACGCTCAAACATCATAAAAGTCAAAACTGATACTTTCTGCTAAGTAACCACAAGAAGTATAAACCCTAAAATAAAATATAACACTTCAACAGAAACACTGACACATGTTAAAAATATCCCTAAAAGTTGTTACAGTTTGCTCAAACTAGTTAAACATGTTGTTGTAGGTGTCACATATTGATGGACATGAAAATATTCATAATATTTGAAATAACAACCAGAATGTTATACATACACTAACTTTTCATTTACAATCTAAAGATTAGGTTATTTGTGGAATATGAAAACAGAAACAATAGCAAAACATGTTAAAAGCAAGTCATAACAGCATTCTACGTGTCACATGTTACACTGTGTCAGTGGACATGAAATTATTCAAAATGTTATAAATGACAACTGTGATATTAAATAGACCTTTAGGATACATTCATATTTTGAAGATTAGGTAATTATGGAACATCAAAGCACCACAAAAAAAGTAACATCATGTTCAAAACAGGTCAAATCTGCGTTCTACCTGTCACGTGTTACATGGAGTCAGTGGACATGAAATCAATGAAAATGTCAAAAATAACTACAATATTCAAACAGACATTTAGAATACAGTTTTAACCTAATGTCTAGGTACATCTGGAACAAGGTTCTCAATCAAATCGAATTTTTTCAATTAGTTGTACATAAAATCCTAGCAAAATCCAAATTTAAAAAAAAAAAAAACTTTGATTTTTTTTTGATGTTGGGGAGTGGTGGTGTTAAAACAATCTCATGAAAATATTCCTTCCCCCTGCTAACCCAAAAGCATTTTTTCAGCTTTGGCTACAATATTTACAAGGACATAAATGTCTCCTCCTAAATCGTTACACGGATATGAACGTATCCTCCTGAATCGTAACACGGACATTAACAAAAACAGAGGATCGAATTTTTCTTCAATCAAATTTGCCTCCAAAAGTAGCAAGCAGTTGTATATAGGTTACACAATATGCAAGATAATCAGAACTCGGAGTGTGTAAGCTATTTATCCCATTACTCCGACGTTTTCATTAAAAACACTTACTTTTTCCACTAAAACCTGCCCGTGCCTGTTTTCAGCATGCCAAAAGCCTCCGCAGTCGAAATTCATGTCAATGAATTCATGCGCATAGCTAGTTCCCATTTGTCAGCATAATGGACGGCGTCATTCGACTTGTATGTAGACATTCAGTCATTCAAATTGCTTATAAAAAGGTCTGCTATCTGCTTTTACATTTTGAAAGTCATTTTAAAATATCCTTGTGTATATTTGACATCGACTTTCGTTATACTCAATTCGGCATACCGGGTTTATATTTTTACCAGAATTGCGCACGATAATGGCAGCGCAACAAATTCAGTTCGGGCCGTGCTGGTTTGATCGTTGACCCAAGTCAGTTTGCATGCAGTGTTACTGTTCGTCAGTCGGGGATAGAAATGTTGGCTGTCATCGCGCTGTTATGTTTTGGTTTTCACACGTGGATCACTTACATATTCAGTCGTCGGGTTCTGTGTGTGTGTGTGTGTGTGTGTGTGTGTGTGTGTGTGTGTGTGTGTGTGTGTGTGTGTGTGTGTGTGTGTGTGTGTGTGTCCCTTCGTGGTCGGCTGGGCGTTAAGCAAACAAACAAACAAACTCTCTCTCATTCTCATTCTCTCTCTCTCACTCTCTTTCTTTCTCTCTCTCTCTCTCTCTCTCTCTCTCTCTCTCTCTCTCTCTCACTCTCTCTCTCTAGATCTCTCTCTCTCTCTCTCTCTCTCTCTTCAGGAACCGACAAGGAATAAGATGAAAGTGTTTTTAAATTGATTTCGAAAATTTAATTTTGATAATAATTTTTATATTTTTAATTTTCTGAGCTTGTTTTTAATCCAAATATAACATATTTATATGTTTTTGGAATCAGAAAATAATGGAGAATAAGATGAACGTAAATTTGGATCGTTTTATAAAAAAAGTATTATTTTACAATTTTCAGAGTTTTAATGACCAAAGTCATAAATTAATTTTTAAGCCACCAAGCTGAAATGCAATACCGAAGTCCGGGCTTCGTCGAATATTACTTGACCAAAATTTCAACCAATTTGGTTGAAAAATGAGAGCGTGACAGTGCCGCCTCAACTTTCACGAAAAGCCGGATATGACGTCATCAAAGACATTTATAAAAAAAATGAAGAAAAAAAGTCTGGGGATATCATACCCAGGAACTATCAAGTCAAATTTCATAAAGATCGGTCCAGTAGTTTAGTCTGAATCGCTCTACACACACACACACACACACACACACACACACACACACACACACCACGACCCTCGTCTCGATTCCCCCCTCTACGTTAAAACATTTAGTCAAAACTTGACTAAATGTAAAAAGTAGTCCATCTGTAAACTCTGAATATGCAGATGACCTCTATAAATTATTCAATTGTACTCTGAAATCAAAGACAATGACCAATGACAGTTGAGATCGAAACTCGGTTGTGATGGGATATCCATAGGATATCCATATGGTTGTGATGGAATATTCAGAATAATCACCTCCTCAGCTAACAGAGATAAAGAGGCAGGTCATGGGATAATATAAGCTAATTCAATTCGTTGGGAGAAGAATTATGGGCAAATTATGTGTCAAACATTAGATCTACAAAGTGTCAAACGTTACGTATAGATCTACACCTTACCCTGAACAGACAGTACAATATTTTCTCAACTTTACGGCTCGTCGTCTCCATGATTTCAATCGAATCGGTGACCGGAAACGCCAAAGAAGCAAAGCTAGTGGTTTCCACGCTTTTGTATCAAATACTCGCGAAACTTCTTTGTGAAAATTGCAAAAATAACAAAATGTGTCAAACGTTACTTTCGGACATTAACTCCATCGATTCTTTTTAGCTGCTAGATACAATAACTTCGCAAATTCTGACTCAAATGCAACACACTGCTTTTATTTCCTCGAACACGAAACTATCGTTTTCATCCAAAATGGCGGCCATTCAAAGCACCAAGACCGGCGAAAATCGAATCTGTAAACAAGTTGGTCTGCGGACATGAGCCCTTCAAAAATAACCGGGTATTTACTGGGCGAGGTTTTCGGTAAATTCTGGTTCTAATTACGATTGTTGCACATTCTACAAAGAGTTGCATGCTTAGACTGTATGAAATACGCTGATTAAAACCGATGCAGTGATGCAGACCATGAAAAATCGAAAATTCCCCGAGGACACCAAAATGTCCAAAATTTTTCGGGGCCGTTTCTGGTGTATGTTTGAAACATTTTATTTTTTATTTAACATTCACAACAACAACAGGCTTCAAAACATTAAAAAAAGCATTCATCAAACTCACTTTTTCAAAGCACAATACATGTAAACATGTTGGGGTAATCCAGTTAATTACACTTGCTTTCCAAAAATACATGGGTCCGAAATGGCACCTTTTGGCAAAGGCTCATATATATATCTATCTATATGGGTCATTCTCCAAAGCTGGGTCTCCTACTGTGACATAGGTGTCAACAATTAAATGCCCACCAGAAAGTTCAAATGAGATGTAAATAGAAAGATACAAATATTCTTCACATGATGTTGTAAAAAAAAAGCTAATCCAGTTATAACTTTGTGCATAAAGTTATGACAAAGTTCATAAATGAACAAAATAACGCTTGTAACATGGAAACAAAAATCACACTAAAAACATCTCTTAAAGTCAGTTTTTCTCTCTTTTTTAACATTGTTCTATGCAGTTTTGCTGCAACAACTACTCTCAACACCCTCCCAAAGTAAAACTTGAAAGAAAAAAAAATTAATAAAAAAAAACTTTAAAGTGAGTTTTGTAATAGAAAACAACACCAATTCTGTTTTTCCTATAAAAGTATCTGTTAATATTTTGTAACATTTCCTAATCAACATTTACCAGTATCACTCCCCAAACAGTGTGGATAATTTAAATGGTGCAAATTACTTTTATCTAAATAGATATTGATGATTATGCAATATCATCTCCGATGTAACATGGAACCCAAAAAGCAACTCGGCAAAGCATACTTTGATTTATCTGATCAAAATGAACCACAGTCAACATTCAAGTCAAAAAGCTAACACAGAACAACAGGTTAATAAATATAAATTGCTTTATTAATTAATTCAATGCAAAATTAGGATTAAAAGAAAACATATTTTGAGGCCAAAGTCAAAAATACAAATCAGAAAAAAATTCTCTAAACAAGAAACTTGAACGCCTTTCCTTCAAACTCTTAATCTTTTTGGTTACATTTCCCAGTGTTACTCCCCCAACAGTAATGAGAATAACAAGAGTGCAAAATAGTATCAGAACAAATAGATATTGATGAGCATGTAGCATGGAACCCCAAAGGCAACTCAACTGAGAATAATTTGAAATAGTTTTTTTTTATTTTTTTTATTTTTATTTTTTTTTATCTTTTTTTTTAATCTTTTTTTTTTTATTTTTTTTTTGGAGATCAGACATTGTTAATCACACATGTGCGTGCGTTTTTGTGTTTTTAAATTTTTTTATATCGGAAGTTTTTTATTTTTATTTTATTTTTTATAATCATTTTAATTCTTATTAAGTTATTATTGTTTTCCTTCAGTCTCACTCTTTCTCTCAGCTTCACACTCAATGGACAGTAAACAGATCATGGACAATTGTTTTTAAATTTTTTTAAAATTTACATTTACCCTCTCTCTCTCTCCTCTCTCTCTCTCTCTCTCCTCTCTCTCTCTTTCTCACACTTGTCCACACAACATCTCTCTCTCTCTCTCTCTCTCTCTCTCTCACTCTCTCTCTCTCTCTCTCTCTCTCTCTCTCTCTCTCTCTCTCTCTCTCTCACTCCCTAGTCTGTCTTTCTCTGCATCCACTTTCTTTCTCTTCGACTTGTCTGGGTTTTTTTTCTGAATTTTGTTCTTCGGAATTTTCTGTCTTCTTCTTTGTTCTTCTTTTTTGCTTCGTCTCTCTCTCTCTCTCTCTCTCTCTCTCTCTCTCTCTCTCTCTCTCTCTCTCTCTCTCTCTCTCTCTCTCTCTCCTCTCCCCCATACTCTGTCGGTCTCTCTCTCCCATATAGTCTGCCAATATCTCTCTCTCTCTCTCTCTCTCTCTCTCTCTCTCTCTCTCTCTCTCTCTCTCTCTCTCTCTTTCTCTCTCTCTCACTGTCTCCTCTTGTTCTATCTTCTCTCTCTCCACCTATTTTTTTTTTTTTTATACATTTTGTCCTATTTTTTCTTCCGTAATCATTTCTCCTTTTGTTACCTAACGTTTCTTTATTTCAATTTCACAGATAGCAACATATATGCGAGTCACAAGTCAATTATTTTTCTTAAACTTAACTCTTTTTCAAAAATACATCCGATCTCTAAAGGGGTACCGTATCTATAAATACCTATGCACATTTTTGCAATCAAGATCAGCAAATTGACATAGTTTGCTTCAGCGGATGAAATAGAATTCCTTTTAACTAGGCCAAATAGGGCATCCCGCACATCAACATGAATTCTCTTTGAACAAGCGGTGAAGAAGGCTTCTTCAACAAGATTCCACACTTTGCTTATTTTTATACAATAATAAAAGAAATGTTCGATATAATCTGTCTCTTCTGTACAATGTGTACAGCTAATACTCTCAGCAATGCCCATTTTATACAATATAATGTTCGTTGGATAAATGTTATGAGTTATTTTCCAGTGTAGCAGTCTCAATCTTACTTCTTTTGATGCGTTGCTTGCTATCTGCCAAATGTCCTTGTTTATTTCAATTCCCATCTTTCTTTTCCAGAAACTGACTGCAATAGTGTCAGTTTGATAAGCGTCTACCATTAATTTACGAAACTGCCTGGGTTTAAATGTACTTATTTTTTGATAATCCATTACCTTCATAGCTTGTATTCCATTATCATTCATCTTCAAAAAAAGGGATGCTATTGCTGTGCGAATTGCCCCATATTCAAATAGTCTTGTTGGTTTATGCCCAACTCTTTCACAAATCCTGTGAAATGGTAAAAACATATTATTCTCGTATAAATCCTTCACATAGCATATATCAGATGTAACCCAATCATGTAGAAACATTGTCTTGCCACGATAAGCAATTAGAGAGTTATTCCATAGGCATAAATTCTCCAGCTGGGTCATTTTTTTCACGCATGGTAATATCTTTTCATGGTTGTCAAGCCAACATTCTAAAACGCTTTTCCAGAACTTGTTTGTAATCAATCCCAACCCTTTAAATAAGGCTGGTTTGACGTTTGCTTGAAAGCAGCATAGATTTTTTCCGAGTTTGGAGAACATACTGAGTGGAATACTTTTCCAAGCTTCTTCGTTTGGTTGCAGTAATTTCGAAAACCATCCAAGTACAAAGGATTTTTGAAAGTCACCCAAGTCAATCATATTTAGGCCACCTTTACTTGTTTCCTGGCACATAACTTTTCGTTTTACCTTTTCATAGGCTTTTGTGTTTGAAAATCTTTTTTTCCAAATGAATCTGAAAAACATTGAGTTCAGTTTACATATGATCTTTTCGGGTATAATCAAAGCTTGCAAAGCATGTGTTAATTGAGGGATCAAAAGTGATTTTACAAGGCAAATCTTTCCCATTAGGCCAAAAAAAAAAAATTGTCTGTTTAGGGTAACATGACCAAAAAAAGTAGGGTCGGTAGGTAGGTAAAGTTTTTTTTTGTTTTGTTTTGTTTTGTTTTTTGTTTTTGTGTAAATGCTATGTTGGCTGAACATTCACTTCTTATATTTGATGAATACATGTTTCAAAACTAACGTATAAATAAAACAGAGAGAAAGGGAGATAAAGAAACGCCAAATGTCTCTTTTTAGCATTTTTACCTCTTTTTTTTTCTTTTTTCTTTTTGAAATCAAAAAAAGTTTTTGGGTCGGCGCCAAATCGATAGGGTCGGTCGGGTTACCCTAAACAGACAATTTTTTTTTTTGGCCTTATACTGCAGTTTCTCTTAGACCACTTAATCATTGTGCTCTGAATATGATTAATTTTTTCCGTCCTGTTTTCTTCGATTTCCAAGGCTTCTAAATTATTACTAAAATATATACCAAGAATTTTGACTTTTGATTTCCATCTGAAGCCACATGGCTGCTCCTCAGAGTACTTCTGTGAACCCAACCACATGGCCTCCGATTTCAGTCTGTTCACAGCCAGTCCTGAGAACTTGGAGAAATATGACACCAATGTCAGAGCATTTTGCACATCATCAGTGCCTTTCAGAAAAAGCGTAATATCATCAGCGTACAAGATCATTTTCAATAGTCTTTCTTGATTAGTACTATTGGCTGATGGCAAGAATACCCCTTTAACTGACTGATCTGCCCTCATCTTGACTGCCAGCAGCTCTAAGGCGAGCACGAAGGCCATTGGTGAGAATGAGCAGCCTTGTCGAATTCCAGCGTTCATTTCTATAGGCTCTGACAACCACCCCATATAATTTACACAACTTACTGTTTCGTTCATGAGCGTAGTGACCCATCTAACAAAAGTGTTACCAAAATTGAAGCGTTTAAAGGCATACATTATGTATTCTTTTGATATTGTGTCGAAAGCAGCTTTGTAGTCTAGAGCTAGGAGTAGCCCTGGTTTGTTCGTTTGTTTGAGATGTGTAATTATATCATCAATCATTCTAACTGCTGTGCTACTATTTCTGCCTTTCATAAAACCAAACTGATTTTCATGAATTATTGTTCCAAGCACACTTTTTAGGCGTACTGCTAGACACTTTGCCAGTAACTTATAATCTGAGTTTAGTAAAGATATTGGTCGCCAGTTATTCAGATCATCCCTTGACAGTTGCTTCCCTTTGTGTATTAATGTTATAACTGCTCTCTTTTGGGTCGGAGACATTTGACCATTATCAAAAGCGGCGTTCAAGGAACATATAACCATTGTCTTTATCTGACACCAGAAAAATTTCATAAAACCAGTTGTTAGACCATCTCCGCCTGGTGCTGAGCCATTTTTCATTATTTTTAAAGCCTTTGTGATTTCATCTTCAGTTAAAATGCCCTCAATGCTATTTTTCTGTTCTTCGGTCAATTGTGGAACTTCTACGTCTTGTAAAAACATTTCAACATATTGTTCATCAAAGTTAATTCTTTTTTTGTATCTATTTGAATAAAAACGAGTTTGCTCTTTTACAATATCTTGTCTTTTTTTCAATACTTGTCCCTCCTCATTAGTTAGTCTATCCATTACTTTACTATTTGCTCGAGCCTTTTCTAGGTTGAGAAAATATTTAGTGTTTTTTTCCCCGTCTTCAATAAATTTTACACGTGCCCGTGCATGGGCACCTTTTGCTTCTCTAATCGCATACAATTCCATTTCTGTTTTATACTTCTCCCGTTGATCAACTAATTCTTTGTCTGTCGGGTTAAGAGCCAAATTCTTCTCTATCTCATCTAATTCAGACTGTAACTCTGCTTTCCTTCTGTTTGATAATTTGTTCTTAGTTTTACAGTATGCCATGCACCATTCCCTTATTTTAATTTTGCAGAGTTCCCATTTTAGTTGATCATCTATTTCGGTGTTTTCATTAGCATAGTCTGTTAATAGTTTATTCATTGAGTCTACAAAAGTTTTATCGTGTAACAAACTGTCATTAAATTTCCAATATGAGGGTCCCCTCTTGATTTGAGACATGTTATAGGAGAGGGAAACGAGTCTGTGGTCAGATTGTGCAACCGAGTGAATTTCACATTCTGTTACCCTATTTAATACTGATTCTGTGGCAAAAATATAATCCAGTCTGCGGGCGATAAAAGGATTTTTCCTTGACCATGTATATTCTTTTTCTCCATGGTGAAATAATCGCCACACGTCTATTAACTCATTCTGAGCCATACAATCACGGAATGTGTCAATATCTTTTTCGTTGTGATTTTCACCACTAATAATATCTGAATCATTGTCCATCACACAATTAAAATCCCCACACACCACACTATAGACATTTTCCGGTTTACTGACCTGGTTTCTTAGCTGTTCAAAAAAGCGCTGTTTGTTCTTATGTACTGCTGGTGCATATACGTTCCAAATATACATATCGTTATCATTAAACACAACGTGAATACCAATAATCCTTTGGCTTTTGTAAATACACTGAGTTTCGCCTGCAAAGCCCTTCTTTATGAGTATCATCTGTCCCATACTGTGACTAGTTTCCCCTGTATAATACAGTGCCCCTCCCCATTCTCTTTCCCACGCTGCTGCATCGTGTTCTAAAATATACGTTTCCTGAATACATATTACATCAAAATCTTTTTTCCTTAAATCACGGAAAAATGTTCTTCTTTTGATGCTGTTTCTTAATCCATGGATATTAACACTTGCTATTTTAATAGTTCCCATTTTAACAAGAAATTATCATTGCTTAAATCGCTTTAAGAAGAAATCGAAGTCCATAGGGCGTGCCAACGATCCGTTACCAGAAGACCAACCTATCATCCCCTAGCCCCTCAAGTGATCACAGCCTCAGAGGATGTTGATGATGGGAGGTTCTGGGTGCCTGGAGTGTTCACCGTCAAGCTGTCGGCGTGGTCCTCGATGCGCGCTGACTTGGCTGGATCATCAGCACCGGACGGAGAACTGTGAGGCCGCTTCTCTCTTGGCAGTGAATGGGATCGAGGGAAGTTGATCTTAGCCTGTGTGGAGTCTGAAGCGCGTCTTCCAGAAAGTCTCCTTGGAGTAAGTGGGGAAACCGGGAGGGGGGAGGAATTGGGCGGGGGCATGGGAGTGGGAGGGGGAGGGATTGGAGAGTAGTGGGTAGGAGCTGATCCTGGAGTGCTGCTGTGTGCTAGACCGCCCACGAAGGGCAGGACGTTGTTGCTTTGGCGTTCAGGCTTATCTGGGTTCGCTTGCTCTGTCGTGACT
Source organism: Littorina saxatilis (assembly GCF_037325665.1). Taxonomy (NCBI): domain Eukaryota; kingdom Metazoa; phylum Mollusca; class Gastropoda; order Littorinimorpha; family Littorinidae; genus Littorina; species Littorina saxatilis. The sequence continues at coordinate 14,979,138 of NC_090257.1, read as the reverse complement.
TTCTGAGTGAGACCTTCTTCCCCAACGTCGCTATCCAGGAGTGTGCATGCCGGGTCCCCGGCCTTGTGTCCAGGTTGCTTGCAGTCTCTGCAGATGACGTCATTAGTACATATCGCTGCTCTATGGCCCTTGGCGAAGCAGCGGCTGCAGACAGAGTTTTCTGGCTTGTCTTTCTGTTCTCGGTGGTATAGGGTGACAGAGGCACTTCCGATGGAGACTTTCTGTGGAAGGGGCTGTGAGGGGATGGCTATGTAGATGAACCGTCTCCCCGTGAGCCATCTGGTCAGGCCGCCATTCTCATCTCTGTCTCTTTCCATCATAAGCTTGGAGTGGGACTCGCAGCCTAACTGGGACAATTTTCTTTCTATTTCCTCATTGCTGTAACTGAGTGGCAAATTGCCGATGATCAGCTTGGTTGTTCTGCTTTCTGTGACGCCTTCCGGAGTTCTTACAATGTAGGGATTTTTGTCGAAAGGGCTGATAGTCTGATTTCTCAACTTGATGCCTCCTAATAAGAGATCATGTCGAGCCTTCACAGATTTCGGGTACAGGCGCCATAACCCACCAATACGCTGAGCCCCGATTACTGATCCGTAGCCACTGGTCTTTTCAGCACTTCCGCATATTTCGCGTACAGTGTACTGAGTGTCTGAATCAGGGAGGTTTCTACATGGGATAAACACTGGAGGGGTCCCCCTATCCGGCCCTGGGGCACTCTCAGCACCTGTGGTAGCCGCCGCCATTGAGCTGAGTGTATATGTGTATTTTCCCCCTTTTTCTGTATGTTAGAGTGTGTGAATACACAAGGCACACTTCAATCTAAGTAAATTCAAAGTACAGATTAATAACGAAAAACAGTCAAAGTACAAAGTACAGGTAAAATAGTTTAGTGGTGTTCAGGAGTGTCGAGTTACCAGCGCCTGTGGTTGCACTGCATTGGGTTTATCAGAGCGTGTCCGTGTAAACACACTCAGTCACAGTCACTTAGTCACACACAGTGTGAACACACTTAGTCACACACAGTGTCAAAAATACGCTATGCGGGACGGCGACGCGAGGCGACCAGCTACGCTGGTATGAACACTGCCGTGTTTCTCGTGTGTCCCGTGCACTAGTTGAACAATGTGGCCACGAAGGAACAAAATATGGCTAACTCTACAATGTTACCGATATAAACAGTGTCAAACACACAAAAACATGAAAAACAGCATACAAGACAATTACCAATGTGGTGATGCACCACCATCACCGTTCTTGAAACAGCACAGAACTCCTGGTATGAACAGACAAGTCACAATCCTACGAAAAAGAGAGAGCCAAAAAATTGCGACTGCTCGCCGCAACAGCTCACCTCGGAGTGAAATATTTGAAATAGTTGATGAAAGTGAACCAAAATCAAAATCCAAGTCCAAGAAAGGAACACACAACAATATGTTAATAACACATATTGTTTTATCCATTATTTACTTGTAATAAAAAGAAAGGAAAAAAAATCTAAGGGCAAAGTGAAATTTTTGAAAGTCAAAGTAAAAAAAAAAACCCAAAAAATGATACTAAGAATGTACAAAAAAGTCAGTATGAAATGTCAGTTAATGTGGCTAAAAAACATTCACTTGTCAAAAACAAATGCAATGCCTCGACCAGGGGCTAGTCTGGGTGCTGGAACAGCTTTGTGCTCGCTGCTGGCAGGGAGCCATGCCTTGTCTGCCCATACATAACTGTTAGTGTCTGGCTTCAGCTTCAGATAGTGAAGAAGCAGGTCCCCACTACTGTCAACGTCAATAACTTTGGCGTAGAAAAAGACAGTTCTCTGACGACCAAGCAAAGGTACTTCAATGAAGCATCCTTCACTCACTTGAGAAGTATTGGTTGGCGAGATTGAAGGGGGCAGGGAAGGGCAGTCGGGCGACTGGTCTGTGTCAGGGTAGACAGGGGACTGGTCTTGGGCAGGGCAGTCAGGCGACTGGTCTGGGGCATGGTAGACAGGCGACTTGTCTGGGGCAGGACAATCAGACGACTGTCACTTGTCTGGAGCCGGGTAGACAGGTGACTTGTCTGGGGCAGGACCGTCAGGCGACTTGTCTGGAGCAGGGTAGACAGGTGACTTGTCTGGGGCAGGACCGTCAGGTGACTTGTCTGGAGCAGGGTAGACAGGTGACTTGTCTGGAGCAGGGTAGACAGGTGACTTGTCTGGGGCAGGACCGTCAGGCGACTGGTTAGGGGCAGGGTAGACAGGCGACTGGTTCAGCACTTTCAGAACAATACACAAAGAAAAAAAAAACCGGATTATTCTTTGAAATCAAAAGGCTAAATAAAAAAAGATTCAAGCACACGGCAATCTTTTGACATCGCATCAGCATCGTTACAAAGATGGCGACGAGTCGGGTCCGCGTGACGTTGACAATGAAGAAACACAAATCAAAACAACGCTGCAAAATAGTAGCATCTCGACTGCCCGAAAGTAATGCAGAAATGTCTTTTAAAGAAGTGAAATAAACACTGCCGTTTTTAAGAACTTGCACGAAACTGTAAAGCGACTTTGACGACTCTTTTTCAACATCGTAACGAAGAACATCATTCTAACGGTTCCGAGTTACGAACGAGATCTTGTGAGGCCATTTTCAACCGCACTAATAAATCACCCATCTTTTCCCCAGGGATGTTGCTACAAATTCATACCTATAGGACAAATGTCCTGAGTTCTTCAGCATCAATAGGACATTTGACCGCTTTCAGAAAGTGTAATAGGACATTATGAATTTGCGCCAAACAGCTTATAACACATTCCATGGAATTGTTCCAAAGTCATGCGCCCACACACACACGCACACACACACACCCACGCGCGCGCGCTGTAGAACACACACATAATATAGTAAATACATCAACACAGTGTGCGTATAATGTTGTATTTGTTTAGTTTCAAAGAAACCACAAAAAAGAAACCAACATGAACAACTTCAGAGCTCGTACTTTGATTAAATACTGCATGATTTGGATAAAAGTTGACAAACAAAATGATCGGTTTGATCTAATGCTGATCTTTTGCAGGCTTTAGTTTTTTTTCAGCGGCATAATTCAGTGCTTCGTCTTGTATCAAAAACAAAAGCAGACTACAAATTTAGTCAGTTGGAGTTGTCTCCCGTACTCCTGTAGCATGCACTGATCTAAAAAGAAGCCACTATTTTTAGATCAGTGCGCTGCACCGAGACGGTTATACCCAAACGGCGCATACCGCAAACGGTTCGGGAATTCCCGACAAAAGAAAAGATCCGCACGCGGCACTGACAACTTCAGTGTCAGCTGAACACGAGAGCGTTCGGTCTTTTAGAAGATTTGTATCTTGAAATGAAAATTAACGAATATCGCGCTGTCCGAAGGAATGGAGTACATATCGGACAATGACCACGCTCAGGCTAAAACGATAGGACATCTGACCGACATGCGGCAATGTGAATCGGACATTTGGGGATTTTCATCGTTATATGTCCGATGTCCGACGCCTAACGACATCCCTGTTTCCCGAACAGTTTTTTGCAGTTAAAAACAACATAAAATACAGCCGTGATTGATACACGTTTGGCTTCTGAAAAAGATTGTGTGTCCGATTACCCTACAATCGGGCTAACTTCGTCACAAAGAATCGGGAGACTGTCAGCCATCCGGTCTTCCTCGTTACGAGGTTGATGAGAAATTTTAAATCGAAGCAAGAAAGTATTCAATCAAGGCGCGTATATGAATAATACTGTTGAAAAGTTACAGAAGCAAAATCTGCACCAAAAAAATGCTATCTATTGTTACAAAAAGTACAAGTTTGAAAAGTTTCGCCGGAGATCCAAAAATTTACTGACTGCTGAAATCAAGAATATGAAACTGCGTTCAGATCAAGTTCGGTATTTTGTCAAGTAAAGAGCACACTCATCTTAGCCGAACGTAAAGAACAATCATACAGTTATTTATTTAAACAATGCATAAGCATTTATATGCATAGAATTTGCTGTAAACTTACCTTTAGATCAGCACAGAAGTGTCGGGATAACAACGTCACACATGCAACACAATCAGAACCCAAATTCAAACTGAATCTCGCTGGCGATGTAAACCGCGTGGCCCGTCAGCCGAAGTGCATTATATCCTTCCGCTTGGTAGTAGAGGGAATGTGTGTCCAAATAGTTTTGAAATATTTTGTCTTTTGTACGATCTAGTAAAATGTTTTGATAACAACCGTAACATCAGAAACTGGAAACAAAACTGGGTAATAGCATTACACAACGAAATATTTTTTGTTAGCTCAACCTTAGTGTTTCTCATTGCGAATACACACAAGGAACACAGTGGACATGTGTTCGAGACAAAAAGTAGTACCACCCAGATTTCGGAGCTTGCTGTAGAGTTGCAAAACAAAGCGTGTACATGTGGGAAACAGAGTGTTACGTTGTTGATCGTAAAGAAGAATGCCAATTTTGGCAAGATTAACAAATATTTTTAAAACAAACTTTCACAGCATGAGAAAAGTAACATCACATGATAATGTTATGCTGGAAACGATCAGTTATAATGATTCTGTTCAGTTTGCTGACCAACACTTTCAGTCAGCTTTTTCATGTCACAAAACGACCACCCATTTTCGCAAACCAATGAACACCATTCATTCAACTGAGTAAACACAGACCAACATTTTGAAACAAAAATAGTTAAATATTGTCTCTTACAATATTTTTCTATAGTCTGCACACACAAAAATTGGAAAAAGTTTTAAACTTTGTTCACATTGCATCTATTTTTAGAAGTGGTATCGGCGGTGCGCAGCTTTGGAGAATGAGCCATATATATAAATATATAGAGATAGATGACAGTGGATTTTTTGATAAATAGATTCGACCTTTGCACTTTTACAGTGAGGACAACTTACGGGTACATGCAAGGAAAGCCCACAACTTCTAAGGCGAACAACTCTGCAGAGTCTGCTGTGAAGGGCGACGGTAGTCTCCCTGTCACACTCGACCCCCTTTGAATGAACTTTGTCCCCAAAGTTCCGAACCATGGACCCGCCAAGCTTAGGTCCGTCCCTCCCAGGTGGAATGGGAACAGCACGAAAATGATTCAGTGGCCTGAACATTTCATGTCGAGTCCCATCGCTGTCGACGACGCCAAATTTAACCGAGTGCCGAAACACCACAATCACCTTTGAAGGCGAAGTCCACTCAAACGGGATTGAGAATGACTGTTATGGCTTCTCGAAGGAAGGCCTGAACATACAGACACACCAAAGCCGCCAGACCACATCACAAACAGAACTCTACAATCCACAGGTGTTGCCCACACACACACACAAACACACACACACACAGAGAAGCCGTATATATATATATGTATATCTATATCTATATATATATATGACTTGTGTCTGTGTGTGTGTGTGTGTGTGTGTGTGTGTGTGTGTGTGTGTGTGTGTGTGTGTGTGTCCGTGATGCATACTGTCTGTAATCTACAGACATTGCTGAGTTCAAAACATTCAAAACATTCTCCAAGGTATTTTTTGAGGGGTCGAGGTCAAAATCGGGAAATGACAACCTGACTACTGCATTTTTATATTTAGTCAAGTTTTGACTAAATATTTTAACATCGAGGGGGAATCGAAACGAGGGTCGTGGTGTATGTGCGTGTGTGCGTGTGTGTGTGTGTGTAGAGCGATTCAGACTAAACTACTGGACCGATCTTTATGAAATTTGACATGAGAGTTCCTGGGTATGAAATCCCCGAACGTTTTTTTCATTTTTTTGATAAATGTCTTTGATGACGTCATATCCGGCTTTTCGTGAAAGTTGAGGCGGCACTGTCACGCCCTCATTTTTCAACCAAATTGGTTGAAATTTTGGTCAAGTAATCTTCGACGAAGCCCGGGGTTCGGTATTGCATTTCAGCTTGGTGGCATAAAAATTAATTAATGACTTTGGTCATTAAAAATCTGAAAATTGTAAAAAAATTAAAAATTTATAAAACGATCTAAATTTACGTTTATCTTATTCTCCATCATTTGCTGATTCCAAAAACATATAAATATGTTATATTCGGATTAAAAACAAGCTCTGAAAATTAAATATATAAAAATTATTATCAAAATTAAATTGTCGAAATCAATTTAAAAACACTTTCATCTTATTCCTTGTCGGTTCCTGATTCCAAAAACATATAGATATGATATGTTTGGATTAAAAACACGCTCAGAAAGTTAAAACAAAGAGAGGTACAGAAAAGCGTGCTATCCTTCTTAGCGCAACTACTACCCCGCTCTTCTTGTCAATTTCACTGCCTTTGCCATGAGCGGTGGACTGACGATGCTACGAGTATACGGTCTTGCTGAAAAATGGCATTGCGTTCAGTTTCATTCAGTGACTTCGACAGCTACTTGACTAAATATTGTATTTTCGCCTTACGCGACTTGTTAATACTGGATTCGAAAATCAACAAATTAACAAAACAAAAAGCCTAAATTTTCATTCCCTTTTTTTTTCTCTTGTCGAAAAAGCTTAGTTTGGTAAAGATTTTGCTATTGAAATTGATCCACAATGTTTTTGTTCGAGAGTTACTCGCCTTGCACCCTACACAGTGACCTTTGACCCGATGCTGCATGTTGGAGACGCTTTCAGATTGAATATCAACCGCTAGGTATAATTGAATTGCTTCAACCGCACATTATGGATAGTTAACAAATGCCGAAACTTGTCAGCAGTACTTAAACTAACGGAATTGTCCTAGAATGACTTGAAATGGGCTGAATGCGTGAATGAAACGGACGACAGCTGCTTTGACAACCAGAGTTATACCCCTTGATTTTGTTTTTATTTTTGACTCACCTGAGTAATTGGTGAGTATTAGGATTCATATGTGTACGGTTGTACGGCCGGCCCTCTGTTCGTGGACAAAAAACTTAACGTTGAGGTTATCTCAGGTATTTTTCAAGCTAGACCTCTGAAACTTTGCGCACGATTAGGGTTTGATGATCTCGCGAAGTGACCCCAGTTTGGTTGACCCTCGTCAAATTTTGTTGTCACAGGGGGGTCATGTTCGTTTTATAAAAACTTAACGTTGAGGTTATCTCGTATGTTTTTGAAGCTAGACCTTTCAATCCTTGCACACTTTTAGGGTTTGATAATCTCCCGACTTGACCTAAGTTTGATTGACCCCAAAACATTACGAGGGTCAATCAAACTTAGGTCAACATTTAGAAAATAATTATGGTGTTTCTAATCAATATGTTTTAGAAAGGTGTTTGCAGATGAATTTATATTATTTTTGCAATCACTTTTAGAACAAGAGGCGAAGCCATCAAGGCTCACGTAAGAAATCGACAAACAGTAACACACACACACACACACACACACACACACACACACACACACACACACACACACACACACACACACACACACACACACACACACACACACACACAGAAAGAGCATAGGTGAAACTGTGCAAGAAAGCGAGACACTAGATCTAGATCTGTCTGTCTGCATGTAGCCTACTTACAGGGAGTAACTAGTCTCGGCCCGCTCAAAATAATAATGACCGAGACTTTCAGTACTTCCTTCGCGTGACGTCTAACCCTCTTACGTCATAATGTGACGTCAGTGTAATGTGACGTCTTCAAATGTTAGAGTTTCTACCGCAGACATACACACGCACAAACACACGCACACACACGCACAGACAGACAAAGTTACGATCGCATAGGCTACACTTACGTGAGCCAAAAATTACGAACTCTGACTTTGGTAACCATGAAATATGCTCCGGTACCCATGGAAATGCAGCGTATTGCACCTCCTCATGTATCAATCAATCAATCAATATGAAGCTTATATAGCGCGTATTCCGTGGGTACAGTTCTAAGCGCTTGTCGAAGAGTTGTCAACACAGGACTAACAAAGAAACTAACATCTTCAGACGGACACGAACCCTATCACACACTAGCAAACCCTGGTAAACAAACAACTGTTTAACAACAATGTACACATCAATAGCTATAGGTCCAAACAAAATAATATTAAGCACAAAGAAAACACCTCTCACAGAGCACGGCACAAGAATGTCTTTTGGGGCACAACACATCACGTCGAGCATGAAAGTCGCAGCCAGCTACGGGAAGAACTGAATCTTCAACCTACTCTTGAAGAGAGACAAAGAAGCAGGTCATGGAATAATGAATGTTAAACTCTTTTAAAAAAAAATTGTTAACTGAGTTGTTTACACAAGTGTTAGATTAGAATAATGCATCCTGCTACCTGCTACTGAGTTTCTAGTAGGAGCTGGGGGTGTTATTCTGGAATCACTGTTCATGTCTATGTGCATTGTTAATACTTGGTGTCAGAGAAGAATTTTGAGAAAATATTCTGTTAATAATATTCATCAAAGAAAGACATCAATCAGACTCACTGAGGAGACAGGCTGTTATTTTCAAATTCACACGCTTGTTCAACACATGTTTCTGAGTTTTTCACAATGCAGCATCTTTGGAATGGTTGCTTGAACACACGTGTAATTAAGTGTACCCTAAAAGTCTGGTTTTTTAGAGCTGTATTGTTTTGCTCACTGACAGTTTACAGCAAAATTTGATATGACTTAAAGCTTCCCCTACTGAATGTCAATGGCTGCCTCTGACATCAAAGATGGTAGTCAGGGTTTGATCATTGTTGTATGTTTTCAAAAACTGAAATACTTTAAATTCCTCTTTTGTTTGTCAGATTTCACACACACAGAGGGTGATTCAGCAGACATGATTCTTTTATACACACCTTTTGAGATTGACAAATCAAAATTCACTTCACTGCAAAGAATGTGGGGAATCAAAATCAAGAAAGGTTAGTTGTTGGAACGTATGATTTTTAAACAGAACAAGACATTCACAAGAACATCGACCCAATGGTTTTTATCATGAAAGGAAACCTTTTAACTCTGACCTGATCTCCTTGTCACACCCAAAGCATACTTCCAGCCAAGTTTGTCTTTTATTGGTACAATTTGGTCTCATCATAATTGTTTGTCCACTTTAAAGCCTATTGGGTCGATGTATTTGTAATTGTCTTGTTTTGTCAAAAATGAAACATTCCTATTACTATAGCTAACCTTTGAGGTTTTGTGATTCTCCACATTATTTGCAGTGAAGTGTACTTTGATTTTTCAATCTCAAAAGGTGTGTATAATATAATCCTGTCTGATGGATCCCCCTGTTTGTGTGCAGTATGTGTGTGTGTGGATTGAGTCAGTTATATGCGCTTACACTGTTGTAAAATGATGTCTTTATTTTTGTTGCACAGTTGTTTACTCAAGCCTACCAGGAAGAAGACCCTATGATAAAAGGTAGGTGGGTCCTTTCACCTTGTTGGTTACTAAATGATAGTCGTCCCAAACTTGCAACCTCAGACAGATTTCCTCTAATTTACATTTACTTTTAAAGGAAGACCAACTGAATTTTCATTTGAAATTAAATGTACATGTAGTTACATTACATAATATATGTGAACAGCATTACAGTGCACCCATACACTGAGCACAAAAAGTTAAGGATATTTTTTTAGTGGTATAGCCCAGATGTTAAACAGCAGTTTTTTGGTCAGAAATATACGTGTATTGAAGATCAGTCTTTCTTCTGCTCAAAAATGTGTTTTTGGAATCTGAGCAATATTTGGGTATGACGTAACAGGTCCGTGACCACGCCTACCCTCATAAATGGCGTTTTTTGACGGCATAATTCACTTTCAACCGTCGAAACAGTGACTTAAACTGAATGATATTTTACATTTTTTACATCCGAAAGTTTATTTGGTGTCTTACAGTTCATACACATTTCGTTCAAATCTGTCGCGCAGGCAAGCTGATCACCGAGGGGGGTCCGGGGGTATCCCCCCCCCCCCCCCCCCCCCCCGGAAAATATAGATAAAAACAAGGAAAATGGAGCAATCTGGTGCAATCTGAGCCATCATTACTTTTAGTCAAGTTTTTACTAAATGTTTTAACATAGAGGGGGAATCGAGACAAGGGTCGTGGTGTGTGTCTGTGTCTGTGTGTGTGTAGAGCGATTCAAACTAAACTACTGGACCGATCTTTATGAAATTTGACATGAGAGTTCCTGGGAATGATATCCCCGGACATTTATTTTTATTTTTTTGATAAATGTCTTTGATGACGTCATATCCGGCTTTTTGTAAAAGTTGAGGCGGCACTGTCACACCCTCATTTTTCAATCAAATTGATTGACATTTTGGCAAAGCAATCTTCGACGAAGGCCGGATTTTGGTATTTCATTTCAGCTTGTTGGCTTAAAAAATGATTTATGAATTTGGTCATTAAAAATCGGAAACTTGTCATTAAAAAAATTTTTTTTTTAAACGATCCAAAAACAATTTCATCTTATTCTTCGTCATTTTCTGATTCCAAAAACATATACATATGTTATATTTGGATTACAAACAAGCTCTGAAAATTAAAAATATGAAAATTATTATTAAAATTAATTGTCCAAAATCGATTTAGAAACAATTAAATTACATATTCTTTACCCAATTCTCATAAATGCATTGACTTTGATCTCACATGCTAGATGTCAAAAAAACTACTCAAATTACCTGCCCTTGTAGGGTGGTAACCAAGCTAAAAAAAAAAGACGCCATAGCCGTTGCTATGGCCTGACCTAGCCCGGTTACCCACAATACCCCGCGCACCACGTGGGCGGCAACATCCTGCAGAATCATTCTCGACGTTCGACTACTCACGGTCGGACATGTTGGATTTACTAATCTCGCAGCCTTCTTTTACTGGCCTGTCTGTGGACTAGCTGGCGTCTTGGAGGCTTTACCTGTTCGCCGTTTTGGTGAGACCTTTCCTTTTTGGTTGTAATTGTATGTTGTGCTTGCTTTAACAGACAGGTGCAGATAGTTTTTCTGTGTTACTGTTTGTTGATTCAGTCAAGCCATTATGGCGGATAGCAAGCTCAGTGCGAGGCAGGAAGGCGACAGATAGTTTTTCTGTGTTACTGTTTGTTGATTCAGTCAAGCCATTATGGCGGATAGCAAGCTCAGTGCGAGGCAGGAAGGCGACTTGGCTCTTAGCCCTGTTAGAAAAGGCAAGGGTAAAGGAAAGTCAAAAGAAAAGGAGGTTGACATACCTACTATGCGGGTTGAAGACCCGGCTAACAGAACTACTTTTCTGGTTCCCATTCCCCCTCAGCAGGCATCTCCTGTTAAAGATAATTTGCCTGGGCCTTTGGCCTTAGACTCGCTTAAAGATGAACTTTGTGTTTTTATCACTAAGCAGCTGGCGTCACGGGAGGCGGGGCTGGCGCTGCCCCCCGCTGTTGGAGATTCTTCCTCTCTGGCTTGTTTGGCTCTGGCCTCTTCGTCAGCCGCGGAGGGCCTTTCTTCTTCTTCTTCGCACTGGTCGAGTGCTCCTGGCCATCTCGGTCCGACCCCTTCTACCTTGGGTAGCGTGGGGGTTGGCAGACATGGGACTGGTCCGAATTTTATCGGAATTCCGATATTTTCCTTAGCTCACAGACCATTCTTGAGATCGATGCAAATTCGTTGAGAAAAAAAAAGGGGGGGAGGGGGTGGTGGTATGAACCGTTCAGCTGAAGCTGTCTGCGTCTGAAGTCAGTGCATTCGCACCCCAGCACTCGCGTGAACCCATAGCAGTATCATGGGTCGCGTTTGATTGGCTGTCGATCTCCGACGATTATCGCCTAGGCCTAATTATTCACCGATGGCAGTTTGCGGGTTGTTTTGATTGGCTGCCGATCTCCAAACGCCGAAGGTGAAAAAGGTAGCATCATGGCGTCTGGATTACGTATTGTTTTGTCGGCTGTGGAAGCTCTTACGATCGACGACCAAAGTGTGAAAAACAAGTGGAAAGCCAACTGGCTGTCAGAAGAAGTGACTGTCATTATCAACAAGAAAGAAAGGCGCCAGCTCATTGGCGACAGTATCGCCAAGATATCCATTCCCGGTCAGGCCGTGTGCACGTGGTGCGACAACGGCCACTGCGTCGTGAAATACGGACTTGGTGGAAAAAATGTGTTGGTTCTGAAAGTTTTCAAGTAAGTTTTGTGTGTGTGTGTGATTGTTATAAATTACACTTTTGTTTAAAATGCTAAAACATATTATTCTTGTGGTTTTTATAGCTTTTTAAAAAGGCATGATCAAATTGTTTGCTATCAGGAGAGGCCCCAAAATGGCCTTTATAATTCTAACATTCATTTTCCGTCAGGGGGGCAAAGCCCCCCTGAACCCCCTAACGGGGCGTTGCCCCTGGACCCCACCGGCTTACTTTTCTACTTTTGGAACATTTGCTGGTCTCATGTCTGGTTGGTCGCGAGCACCCTCTCCTTTTGGAGGGGGGGTCTGCTCCTCGCCTGCCTCTGTCCTCTTACCTCGCCTCGAGCGCAGCTTTGTCGGACATGCAGTCCCCTTTTCAAGGGGGAGTGGGGGGGGGGGGGGGCACGGTAAGTGTGGTCATTTTGATAACTCCCAGGCTTCGGGTTCACGCCCGTCTGGTTTTTCTTTCGCTCATTCACAGCCCGGGGGTGTCGTACGGCCTTCCCAGGCTATGTTACATAGCTCTGCTTTACCACGTTTGGGGCAAGGGGGTGTGTGTTGATCACTCTTTCTCGCTCTATGGGTCGGAACTGTGGGGCAGCTGTCTCAGTCAAGAGCGTTACCTTCTTACCAGGCCTCAGCTAGCAACCATCCCCCCCCCCCCCCCCCCTGGGGGAGTGGTGTGGCTGCAGGTTTGCAGCAGGGGGATGGGTGGGGACGGCCGTTTGTGGCTTCGTCTCTCACTCCGTCCTTCCCCCCTCAAGGGGGGTTTGCTGCAGTGGCGAGTCACCCCCCTCCTCTCTCGGGTCGTGGCGTGGCCCAGACCTGTCAGGCGGGCGATATGCACGGGGACGCGGTTCTCGCACAGCGTGTCGCTTATGGTGGGCCGGCTTTCACTCTGCCTGCCATCAGGGCTCGGTGCTGGCTACCCACCCCCCTCCCTCCTCGGGTCGGGTGAGCGGTGGGGGTCAGCAGGCAGGGGTAGATCACGCAGTTTTTTCTCACACTGGGCAGTGGGATCAGCAATCTTTGCAGCGACCTTACTCTCCTGTCTCCCCTCCTTCGTGTCTGGACAGAGTGGTGAGGGGGGGGGGGGACTCGGACTCCGCGGAGGAGGAGGAAGAGTGTGTGGCTTTGCCTGCTTCTTTCAGGCGCGCTATGCAAAAGGCAGCTGAAGTCGCAGCCAAATACTTTCCTGAAGGGGTGGTGGATTCGGGCCAGGGGGTCTCTCTTCATCAGAGGGGCCTCTTTGAAGGAATCCAAGCAGCGGACACCTGTTCCCGCTTGGGATTTGTTTTTGGTCTTGGAGTTCTTACGGTCCTCTGCGTTTGAACCGTTACAGACCTCCAGTTTGCTTAACCTTACTCGTAAGGCTTTGTTCCTCTTGCTCCTGGCCACAGCCCGCAGGGGCAGTGAGGTGCATGCGCTTTCTGGATTACCGGAGGACGTGTCGTTTGAGCGTGACGGTTCCGTTTCTCTGCATTTTCGGTCAGATTTTCTGGCAAAGAACCAGAAACCGGGCCAGGCTCCCCCGGTTATTCATGTTCTTCCTTTGGGTACTGTTCTCGCGCCGGACGATCCGGATTTGTCTAATTGTCCGGTTCGAGCCTTGAACGCCTACTTGTCTCTCACTAAGCCTGTTAGAGCTAAGAGCCAAAAGCTCCTTTTCATATCTCTTAACACGAGACGTGGTAAAGACATTTCTAAATTGACCCTGTCAAGATGGATAGCGACGCTCATAAGGCAGGCCTATGAGTGGTGGCTTAGTGAGAAGGGGGGGGGGGGGGGGCGGGCGGTCCTCCCTCTGGCTTCGGCACGGGTTCATGAATCCAGAGCCTGGGCGTCGTCCTTGGCGGTGTTGCGTTCAGGGCGTCTTGATGAAGTCATGCAAACTGCCTATTGGAGGTCGGATGACGTATTCATCAACTTTTACCTCCGGCTGGATGGTGCTAACGCATTGCCCTCTTTAGTCGCGGCAGGACAAGTTCTTTCTAGGACTTAGGTAAGTTCCCTCCACCTTTAGGGGGAATCTGCATTTATGAGAATTGGGTAAAGAATATGTAATTTAATCGAAAATTTCAGTGCTAAATTTTCATTTGATTAATATACTTACCCAATTCTCATAGTTAATACCCTCCCATCCATCCCCGCTACTTAATTTTTTGGGTTTCTTTTCGGAATTCCCGATCAAAAAGCAGGACTGACGCCCAGGAGAACACCTGCGCCATCTGGGAGATGCGAGCAAGGTAGGCGAGATATTCGTCCGAGGTTTGGCGATCAGTCTTGTCAATCCATATCATTTCCTCATGTATTTTTAGGGCTGCTTCAAAATATTGAGGGACGGTGACTTTGTCAAGGGGTGTCTTCTTTTCCGCTATGGCCAGGCGACCATCTACCATCGCCAGATAGTCGACGCTTCCATTTTCAGCGCGGGAGGAAGCTTGAGCAGTATTTAGAGAGATGAAGTGAGAAATATCTCTAGGCTTACCTCCCGTCTAGTGGTGGGAGTGGTCTGTGTTGTTGGCGGTGACAGATGGACCAGAAGAGGGGAGGGCACCCAAAAGATCGAGAAAGTCCGTGGCGACTGCGTGTGACTGTGGCTGGGCTCGCTGTTGCTCTCTTTGCGGGCCTATTTCGCTGACCACTCTCTGTCTGGTCCGCACTGTCACGTTCTCTGGTGTTGGCTTCGGGACCGTGGTTCGCGGAGTAGCCTCGGTTTGCTGATCGGGAGTGTGACGAGAGGTAGAAGCCGAATCAGTGGCTGGTCGCTGGAGCATTCTGATAAGAGATTTCAGCAAGAGCCGCTGGGCTAGAGGCAGAACAGAAAACGTGTCCACCAAGTTGGGAGTCAAGAGTTCAAGAGATTGCTGAGAGTGAAACCCCAGGGTTTCAAGGTGCGCAGCAGTGGCCGGAGCGATCTCAAACTCTTCGAATGTTTGCATCATAGAATCGTCCGTGAGAGCCATTGGAAGATAATGAAGAGCAATACATAAACTGGCGACGAGCTGACAGATAGCGTCTGTCGGATGTTGTGAGAGTGTGGGTGCGCGTGCGACCACGTCTGACGCAACTTCCGGTGGAGCAAGCCAGGCTGACGAAAGCAATCGTCTGCTACACACGATGCCACAACCTCTGTGCTGCGCCGATTTAAAAACAGCTTTAATAAAAGCTGAGTCCTAAATTTTCATTTGATTAATATACTTAACCAATTCTCATAGTTAATACCCTCCCATCCATCCCCGCTACTTAATTTTTTGGGGGTTTTTGAGAGTCTCGAATGATTCTGCAGGATGTTGCCGCCCACGTGGTGCGCGGGGAATTGTGGGTAACCGGGCTAGGTCAGGCCATAGCAACGGCTATGGCATCTTTTTTAGCTTGGTTACCACCCTACAAGGGCAGGTAATTTGAGTAGTTTTTCGACATCTAGCATGTGAGATCAAAGTCAATGCATTTATGAGAATTGGGTAAGTATATTAATCAAATGAAAATTTATCACTGAAATTTTTGATTTCATCTTATTCCTTGTCGGTCCCTGATTCCAAAAACATATAGATATGATATGTTTGGATTAAAAACAAACTCAGTACGCTAAAAAGAATAGAGATACAGAAAAGCGTGTTATCCTGCTCAGCGCGACCATTACCGCACTATTCTGGCTTGTCGATTTCACTGCCTTTGCCACGAGCGGTGGACTGACGAAACTACGAGTATGCGGTCTTGGTGAAAAAATGCAGTGCGTTCAGTTTCATTCTGTGAGTTCGACAGCTTGACTGAATGTTGTAATTTCGTTTTATGCGACTTGTTTTTTCTTCATTTTCCATTTTTTTTTTTTTTTTTTTTTTTTTTCAGGCGGGGGGGGGGGGGGGGGGGGGGGGGGGATCCGGAAACCCTCCCTGGAGCCGCCCCTGCTTTTTCGTCTCTCTGAATTTTGTGTGTAGTTTGTTTCTATAGTGAAGATGGCAGCCCAAACTGCATGGTCTTACGTACCCTCTCAATCACTTACCACGGCGGAATTAAGTTGTTACGCTAACAGTTTCGTGACTCGAAAATGGTGGCCATTAAGAGAGTTTCTATGGCCCCGTTGGTCAAACCTGGGCAGCTATGTATTTGTGATTATTCTTGCATATGCTTAACACGCGACCTTTTGAACCTGTTGTCATTAAAGGCACCATTCATCCTTCCCACAAACACGATCACCTTCACTGCCACAGGGGTGAGTTTTGGCACTCGCCCGCTCGCCCCCGGCGACTTCAAATCGCGTTGGGCGGGTTCGAAATTCCTCTAAAATCGCCCGCCTGGCGAGTTCAAATTTCGCTGAAGCACAAAGTTGTTAGGCAACGTAGTCAATCGGAACGGCCGGCGAACAAATATCTCTGCCGGCGATCTCAAAATCTGTCACTTCTCTACTGCCCACTCATCCCCCCCCTTCCCCCACTTTCAGAAGGACTCAGGACTACCACCAATCAAGGCCAGACACATTGGCTAGACAGCTACCCCCCTCCGCCTCACTTGACCGTGTCATCACCCCTCCAGTGCCACGAGCCGCTGGCGATTGCATCAGCAGTCAAAATAGTTAAACCCCCCTTCGTCCCCCCCTCTTTGCGCTATTCACTTCACCCCCTCTCATATCTTATCCTGCGCTCACCAATCCTTCAGAGACTTTCACATGTTGTAAAACAGTTTCCTCTCAGATAAAAACTCGGTCATTGACCCCGAGTAAGAAGGTCAGTGTCTCGACAGGCAGCTGTGTTCAGGTTGCAAGTACCGGTCATTGACCCAGGTCTCAAGGCCAACCAGCTTTTACAATGCATCTGCCTTTGATCTGACCGCCCATCCAGAGCAAACATATTCCCCCTAGCCCTCTGTATTCAGTTTTCCTTTGATGTGCCTGCTATGTACCACTGATCCAGTTTCTGGGAAATGTATAATTATGTCATTGACTGCAGGGATACTCATTGAGACCATTTTCCAAAATATGTTAACACCAGCTTTGCTGACCAACTTAGTACAAGTAGTGACAGTACTACTGCTGTCAATTATTTCCCTTCAACTAAGGAAGTAAAAAAAAAAAACCCGATCCACTATAATATATGTGATAAAGAAGAAAAGACAGACCTTCAACAATAGGACAAGGGATGCAACTCTGCTGAATCAAAAGCATAAAGATCACCTGTGAACAATTCGAGGATCAGGAAATCTGAACATCTGTTTGTTTTCATTAGAAAATAGAAATGAAATATAATGCTTTTGATTATTTATGACTTAAGCTGTGGTAAATTTGGCTGGTATGCAACTTTTATACTTCTGCTTGATCTAACAGTAATATTATACTGTTCAAAAAAAGAAACGCATAGCTTGTAATATTTGGTTAATTTAGTTATATGGCTACAAGGATATCCACCAAACTGCAGAACATGTTTATCTGGTCGTCGACCTTTCGTCCATTGCCACAAGTGAGCTCTGCACGTGACGCATGCGTTATCAGTGGCTACAATGTCAAAATTGCTCATTTGGCATGACCACTCGTCATGCTTCAGTGTAATTTCGTGAAACTCAGGGAATATTGAGCTCTCACCATGTCTTCCAAAACCCATAAAAGCGGATTGTTCGCCACAAAGAAATCAGACGACAATTCAGCGACGAAAGATGGCCCGATTGAGCAGAGAAGACCGCCAAATTGCATTGGGTCGTTTACAAGCAGGCCAAAGTCAAAGTGCAATCGCCAGGCACTTCCACGTGTCCCAGAGCACCATCAGTAGACTGTGGGTCAGGTTTCAAGCCACTGGCTCCGTTGCTGACTTGCCACGAGCGGGAAGACCAAGGGCGACAACTGCTGCTCACGACCGCTTCATACGGCTCCGCCACCTCCGGAATCGTTTCCTGTCGGCCTCATCTTCTGTCCAGGCTCTCCCCGGGCCACACCGATTATCGGACCAGACCGTGCGGAACCGCCTGCATGAAGCTGGTTTGAGAGCTCGCAGACCTCACAGAGGAGCTGTCCTCACCCGCCGCCATCGCCAGAACCGAGTGCAGTGGGGCAACCAGCACCTTCGCTGGACCGTCCGGAATCACTGGAGACACGTGTGGTTCAGCGACGAGTCCTACTTCCTGCTCCAGCGACATGATGGTCAGAGGAGGGTCTACCAGAGAGTAAACGAACGTTACGCGCCCAACTGTGTGGATGAGGCACCCGTTCATGGTGGTGGAGGCGTCATGGTGTGGGGGGCGATCAATACCGCTGGAAGGAGCACCCTGGTGCACGTCCAAGGGCGCATAACTGCCCAGCGATACGTGGAGGAAATTCTGCGCCCACACGCCCTTCCTCTTCTGGCTGACCAGGATGCCATATTCCAGCAGGACAACGCTCGCCCGCACACAGCACGACTCACCACCCAGTTCCTCACCGACCACCATGTCCAGGTGCTTCCCTGGCCATCCATGTCGCCAGACATGAACCCGATAGAACACCTCTGGGATGAATTGGACAGACGTGTGCGCAGGCGAGAAGAAGCGCCGGCAAATCACCGCGATCTATTGCAGGCACTTCAGGAGGAGTGGGACACCATCCCACAGCAAGATATCCGGCATCTGATCCAGTCCATGCCCAGAAGGTGCCGGGCAGTTGTTGCTGCTCAAGGCAGTCACACCCCCTACTGACTTGACAGCCTCGGCACCCAATCGTATTGATTGACTGATTGATTTGAAGATGCAAATGAACTGTGTGTGCATTCAACTGTGTCCATACCAAATTTCAAACAAATAATCTAAATATTGGATTTTTGACTCACATGCGAAGCAAAAGTGAGTCTATGTACTCACCCGAGTCGTCCGTCCGTCCGTCCGGAAAACTTTAACGTTGGATATTTCTTGGACACTATTCAGTCTATCAGTACCAAATTTGGCAAGATGGTGTATGATGACAAGGCCCCAAAAAACATACATAGCATCTTGACCTTGCTTCAAGGTCAAGGTCGCAGGGGCCATAAATGTTGCCTAAAAAACAGCTATTTTTCACATTTTTCCCATTTTCTCTGCAGTTTTTGAGATTCAATACCTCACCCATATATGATATATAGGGCAAAGTAAGCCCCATCTTTTGATACCAGTTTGGTTTACCTTGCTTCAAGGTCAAGGTCACAGGAGCTCTTCAAAGTTGGATTGTATACATATTTTGAAGTGACCTTGACCCTGAACTATGGAAGATAACTGTTTCAAACTTAAAAATTATGTGGGGCACATGTTATGCTTTCATCATGAGACACATTTGGTCACATATGATCAAGGTCAAGGTCACTTTGACCCTTATGAAATGTGGCCAAAATAAGGTAGTGAACCACTAAAAGTGACCATATCTCATGGTAGAAAGAGCCAATAAGCACCATTGTACTTCCTATGTCTTGAATTAACAGCTTTGTGTTGCATGACCTTGGATGACCTTGACCTTGGGTCAAGGTCACATGTATTTTGGTAGGAAAAATGTGTAAAGCATGTGAGTCGTATGGGCTTTGCCCTTCTTGTTCTTCTTTTTTTTAATTTTTTGTTCAAATTAAAAAATGTTTAATGTTTTTATTTTTTTTAGGCTTGGGGGGGGGGGGGGGGGGGGGCGGGGGGGTCTGGAAACCCCGGAAACCGTCCCTGGGTCCGCCCCTTCTGACTTCCTCAATTTATGCAGTGAAAGAAAAGTATCCTTTGACTATAACTATAAGCCTGAGTGTCTGGCAAATTTATATATTAATTGCTGTGTAGTATCATGTAGTCGTCAGTGTTATTGTTAGCAATTTCTTGCCATGACATTCAATACTTTGTAAGTGGATATTGAACGTGCACTATGACAGTTAATCTTGTGTGCAGGGGTCTCTCTGCTGCCAGATTGCATGATGAACTTGTGGGTTTGAAAGGCAGGATACAAGATCTGGAGCAAGGGTATTGTCTCTCTCTCTCTCTCTCTCTCTCTCTCTCTCTCTCTCTCTCTCTCTCTCTCTCTCTCTCTCTCTCTCTCTCTCTCTCTCTCTCTCTCTCTCGCTACTCAGCAGATTACACAAAAGAGCGCTGAAAGTAGTATTACTCAAACAGACTACTCTCACCGACTCAGACTACATCAACATAGGGGTCCTACCTCTAAAGTCAAGAATGAATTATAACAAAGGAATAATGATGCATAAAATTATGACAGAAAATGCACCCGAAACCATTTGTTCAAAGTTCTCTTTGAAGAATTCGCACCACTTTACAAAACTAAACACTCCTCTTCCTAGGATAGACCTATTTAAATCAAGTCTTGTTTATTCAGGAAGCAGCCTCTGGAACGCTCTTCTGGACGCCCTGCGGCAATCCACCAATACAGATTCTTTTAGAACCAAATATTCTTTCCATTTAATGAACTCTGTGAACAAATAAACTTGATTGGTATGTTCTCTTTGTATACAGTTGTTCATTATCGGAATTATGGTTTATTGTGACAAAATCACGAAGATTCGTACATTGTTTTGCTGAGCTAATGTATTGTTGGGTTACTTTCCACCCAATTTTGAACACTACCTTATGATCTACAATGCTTCTACATAATGCGCTTCATGTACATAAACTTATATGTTCTACCATTAATGTTTTTATGTAACTTTTTTTTTCTTTTTTTTTTCCCTAGTCATAGTTATAGTAAAATAGTTTAGTCCCTCTTTAGGGCGAGGGCCAGATGCAAAAAAAGCATATCTATGCTTGTTCTTGTCACCCTCGAAAAATAAAGAATTGTCATTGTCTCTCTCTCTCTCTCTCTCTCTCTCTCTCTCTCTCTCTCTCTCTCTCTCTCTCTCTCTCTCTCTCTCTCTCTCTCTCTCTCTCTCTCTCTCTCTCTCTCTCTCTCTCCCTCTCTCTAAAATATGGCCTGTGACATATTTTTCAGTGGAAAGAATTCAAGTAAGCAATCATTTGCATGAATTGATGAACTTGTGCATTAGAAATGTGGGGCTCCTAAAGGAGTCTTGTCAGGAGCAAGTGGCCCTTTTGATGCATATGGACCTTTGTCAGGCACAATAAATCACATCACTGAACAGATACCTGTGTACACACTCAAAACTGGACTCACTGCGGAGATGTAAGCACTCAGAGGGAAACAAGAGCCTGGGCCTTGCTTCAGGTGTCTTTTGCTATATTTGGACATATGTTTTGCGAGAGGTTGCGAGTTCGACCCTGGGTCAGGGCGTTAGAAATTTTCTCCCCCCTTTCCTAACCTAGGTTCAAGTGCTAGTCTTTCGGATGAGACAAAAAACCGAGGTCCCTTCGTGTACACTGCATTGGGGTGTGCACGTTAAAGATCCCACGATTGACAAAAGGGTCTTTCCTGGCAAAATTGTATAGGCATAGATAAAAATGTCCACCAAAATACCCGTGTGACTTGGAATAATAGGCAGTGAAAAGTAGGATATGCGCCGAAATGGCTGCGATCTGCTGGCCGATGTGAATGCATGATGTATTGTGTAAAAAAATTCCATCTCACACGACATAAATAAATCCCTGCGCCTTGAATATGTGCGCGATATAAATTGCATAAAATAAAAATTAAAAAAATTAAAAAATAAATCCCTGCGCTTAGAACTGTACCCACGGAATATGCGCGATATATTTGCCTCATATTGATTGATTGATTGATGTTTTGGGACACAATATTACACAGAGCCTGAGTGTGTTACAAAAACATACAGCTGTATTATGTTTGGGTTAAAAACAATCTCAGAGAGCTATTTAATACGCTATACTGGCTTGTTATGTCAATTCAAGCGGGCCACAGTGCTTTCTAAGCCGCAGGGTATCCACAATTTTTAACTATTGTCTTCTTAAATCAAACGCAACACAGAAGACCATGGCCAAAAATGTATTCAATGACTTTAATAAATTTACATATACATGTACAACAATATGAAACACTCTCATTCTGTCCGCATGCATTCACTCAACTACACAAGTCATTCACTGACACAATCTAACATAACCACACGTAAATAACAACATAAAATTACTTATAAGTTATATTCTGAAGTTAAATATAAATTGTTCACGCCCACAGGCACTGTCCTGACTAGAAATAAAAGAATGTCTCCAGGCACTGTTGGTTATCACAGAGTCAACCTTAGAAGATGATACTAGGACTGTGACTAGAAATTTTAGGGTGTTGTTGGGGTAGGCTGCAAAATGGCTGACTAGCTGGTGAGCATAGCGTCATTCAGAAATGGAAGCTTAGCTGAACACAATATCCGGTTAAGCTGGTAGCGAGCGCCAGACTTCATCTGCCAGAAATATGGTTCAGCACAGGAACCTCTGCATTCCGTGAGATTTAAAAACAGCTGAGTCATAAAATGCAGTGTGTTCAGGTTCATTCTGTGATTTTGACAGATTGACTTGAAATGTATTAATTTCGCTTCATGCGTTATACTTTTCACAAATAAATCTTTGCTTAAGATTTCTACTAAATGTTTGAAAATGAGGGATCTTTTTGTTCATTTTGGAAATATATACGTGGTGTTTGGCACAAATTACTAGCACATCAAAAACTTTATCAGTGACTACATTGTTTGCAACTCCAAAAAGAACCAGTTCTTTAGAAAGGTTTAAAAATTAAATTGTCACAATGGGTGCAGTTCGCCTTTAACCAATTTACAAATTCTATCCAAAAAGTCTGTACTTTATCACACTCCCAAAACATATGTATAAGGGTTTGTTCATTTCTACCGCAAAATGTACACAGTGACGTATCCACAATTTTTCGCAAAAATAGAAACCGTTCTGTCGGCAGAATTCTGTACAATAATCGGTACTGGAACCATCTGTTTTGAGATGTTAGATTGTTGAACTATTGTTTATGGTCAGGTATGATTTTCATAGGCGATGTTTGTTTGTTTGTGTGTTTGTCTGTCTGTCTGTTTGTTTTTGACTCACATGCGAAGCAAAAGTGAGTCTATGTACTCACCCGAGTCGTCCGTCCGTCCGGAAAACTTTAACGTTGGATATTTCTTGGACACTATTAAGTCTATCAACACCTGATGTGGCCTGATGGTGTATGGTTACAAGATCTCAAAAAACATGTGCGGCAACTTGACCTCACTTCAAGTTCAAGGTCACAGGGGCCGTAATTGTTGTCTTAAAAACGACCATTTTTCACATTTTCACATTTTTTTCTGAAGTTAACGAGAATGGCAACCTTAGCTATGTATGCTATACAGGGCAATGTAAGCCCTATCTTTGGACACCAGTTTGGTTGACCTTGCTTCAAGGTCAAGGTCGCAAGGGTCCTTTAAAGTTGGATTGTATACATATTTTGAAGTGACCTTGACCCTGAACTATGGAAGATAACTGTTTCAAACTTAAAAATTATGTGGGGCACATGTTATGCTTTCATCATGAGACACATTTGGTCACATATGATCAAGGTCAAGGTCACTTTGACCCTTATGAAATGTGACCAAAATAAGGTAGTGAACCACTAAAAGTGACCATATCTCATGGTAGAAAGAGCCAATAAGCACCATTGTACTTCCTATGTCTTGAATTAACAGCTTTGTGTTGCATGACCTTGGATGACCTTGACCTTGGGTCAAGGTCACATGTATTTTGGTAGGAAAAATGTGTAAAGCAGTTCTTAGTGTATGATGTCATTGCTAGGTTTAGTTATTTGACCTTGACCCTGAAGGTCAAGGTCAAGCATGTGAGTCGTATGGGCTTTGCCCTTCTTGTTTACATTTAGTCAAGCTTTGACCAAAAGTCAATGTCACCCCTCTCTGGGATGGTACTATCTTATGCTCTCTTTTTAGCAATTCTCAACTGGGAGCCTTTTGAACCCATACTTACTTACTTACTTATGCCTTTGACCCCGTCCGGGGCATAGGCCGCCAACAAGAGCTCGCCAGGCACTTCGATCCTGGGCTTTTACTCCCAGGGCCGAAATGTTCCTTGTATCTCTTGTTGACGTTTCAGTAACGAGTACTTTTTTCCATGGATGAGTTGTTAGCCCTTCGCACAACCCCCAACCTGGAGTGCCAGGGTGTATACTTAGTCTGCCCCCATTCACCTCAGACCTGTCCGGCGTGGTTACACCTGCCAGGAGCACTATGAAGGCTCCGGCCGGCATAGCTCTTTGGATCATCAGGGCACACAAGCTGCTACGCCACGGCAAGGCATATACACCAGTAGCAGTTTGAACCCTTGCATCTCTGCAATAAATTTCTTTTGTTTCAGGAAAAAGAAATTTCCAGAGGTGAAATTTCTCACATACAAAGATAGAAAAAGGATTTTAGTAAGTATTACAGTTCTGCTTCTTTTCCTTTTTACATTTAGTCAAGTTTAATCAAGACGACGGTCGTGGTGTGTGTGTGTGTGTGTGTGTGTGTGTGTGTGTGTGTGTGTGTGTGTGTGTGTGTGTGTGTAGAGCGATTCAGAGTAAACTACAAGACCGATCTTTATGAAATTTTACATGAGAGTTCCTGGGTATGATATCCCTAGACGTTTTTTTCATTTTTTCGATGAATGTCTTTGATGACGTCATATCCGGCTTTTTGTAAAAGTTGAGGCGGCACTGTCACACGCTCATTTTTCAATCAAATTGATTGACATTTTTGTAAAGCAATCTTCGATGAAGGCCGGACTTCGGTATTGCATTTCAGCTTGGTGGCTTAAAAGTTAATTAATGACTTTGGTCATTAAAAATCTGAAAATTGTAATAATTTTTTTTATATAAAACGACCCAAATTTACGTTCATCTTATTCTACATCATTTCCTGATTCAAAAAACATATAAATATGTTATATTTGGATTAAAAACAATCTCTGAAAATTAAAAATATAAAAATTATGATCAAAATTAAATTTCCGAAATCGATTTAAAAACAATTTCATCTTATTCCTTGTCGGTTCCTGATTCCAAAAACATATAGATATGATATGTTTGGATTAAAAACACGCTCAGAAAGTTAAAATGAAGAGAGGCACAGAAAAGCGTGCTATGCAGCACAGCAAAACCACTACTGCGCTAAACAGGCTCATCAGTTTTACTCCGTTTTGCACAAGCGGCGGACTACGGTCATTGTGAAAAAATACAGTGCGTTCCACAGCTTGACTGAATGTAGTAATTTCGCCTTACGTGACTTGTTTTCCCTTCCTTTTCTTCCTGGCAATGGTTGTGAGTACCTGAGATGTTTTGTCTTGGCATTTATTCATCAACCGGAATAATTTGAGTGTTACTTGCAAGAAGAAACCTCTGCAGTTTTCTGCAACCTTTGAGAAGATTTGGGCATTATGTGCTGTTGTTTTTTAATATGTTTGAAACTGCACACTACTGTTAAATTACATATTTTTACTCCGAATCACATTTAGCATTGACGCAGTCTGAGATGCTAAGGTCTGAAAATCGCTACCCGTCTAAAAACTTTAAAGGGAAGCAACCCCACCACAAAAAAGTGTCAACGGATGCGTAGGTAAGGATGCCAGACCATGGGAGTTACCTCCCCTTGGTGTGTACTACGTCACCACCGCTCCCGGACAAGTGGTAAATCATACAACTTTTTCATGATATTTTTCGCTCTCGTGGCTACTCCGGCTACTACCCGTCTTATTCACCTTCTGCTTCATTAGTTGGTGAGCTCTTTCCATTTTGTCATGTTTTTGACAGGGATTTTGTCTTGGCTACTGAGTCTTTGTTCATTCTTTGGACTTGTACTTTTCAGTTTGGCTGCCATTTTGGTTTCAGCTTAACTGATAGTGATATCTTTTTGGTGCGCGGGGATGTCAAGGGTAAAGGTTTTTCTAAGCCTATATCTTTGGTGTTTTCTTCTTTATCACCTGTTCGCGTTGTCTTTCTGACGACGCTTACTTTATTGTAATTTCTGTGCCTTTTTCTGCCCCGGTTGAACTTATTGTTTTAGGGGCAGTCAAGCATTTTGCATAGCTTATTTTGCTGTAGCATTGTTTTGCCGCCATCTTTGATGTGTCAGTCGGGCTGACAGTGTCAAAGCTAGCGTGGTGTATTCACGGAGGTTAGGGTAAGGGTTTTTCCTAGCCCTAGTCTTCTTTTCAGAAGTTACCGAATTTGTTTGTGGTTTCAGACGCGGTTGTTTACCATGTCTCTTTCCCGCAGTGGGGCACTGCGGTTATGAAATTAAAGGCCCCTCCTGTTTTTGGAACCGCAGGAGCTTTCTAGTTTGCTGTTAGGTAGATTTTTGGTTCCTCTTTCCTGTCATGCTCTCTTTTTCTTCATGAATTCTTTTCTTTTTTCTGCCTTCTTGCTCATTCACCTGTATTTTTTCCAAAAATCTCTTCTCTTGCCGCTTGTCTCGCGATTCATGTATAGTTTAATCTGTTAGTGTTCTGATGTAAGCCCAGCAGTAGATAGGTTAAGCCTATTTTAACATACTGGAAACTGGTAATCTTCCAGTAGGTATTAATTTAGTTTTACTAAAGCCTGCTGGGACACAAGTAATGGGTTAGTGCATTTGTAAACAGGAATCGCTTGACAAGTGGCCCCCTTCATCCCCCCCTTCCTCGTCCTGATATGGCTCTGCGTAGTCGGCTGGACGTTAAGCAACAAATAAACAAAACAAACAAAAAACAAAACCATGTCTCTTGCATTCTCACTGGTTAGCAAATGACCTTAGCGCTCATTTTGGGACTTTGTTCGTTTGTCCTCTACGTCTCCTCCCGAGTCCTGTGCTCTGGTGGCGTATTTTTTTGGTTCTCTCATTCCAGATACCCGGCCGTGGGGGACGCTCGCTCTTTGGCGTCGCTGTGGTTGCCTTCGGCTAAGTTTTCCAGGGAGGATCTCCTGGTTTCTTCGTCTTCTGCCTCCGTGGCTGTCACGGCTGGTAAGTCGAACTGGTCCACCAGCTCTCGCGAAGCTACCGGACACTCCCTTCTGGGAAGCAGTTCCTTGGCGCAGGATCACAACCGGCTAACTTCTGTTCTGACACCCAATTCACATGGCGTGCACGGGCGTTTCAGAGCAAAGGCGGCATCCGTTTTCGGCAGCTGCGCTTCCGGTTTTAAGCATAGGTCCTCCCGCGCAAGTACACGTAGAGGTCTTGACTGGAGTTGACCGAGGACTGGCCTACGGGCATTCGGGCTTCCGGCCCCAGTCCACGCAACCTTCGCTTCCGCATTGTGCGGCTTCGTCTGTTGCTTTTCCGGCTCTGTCCGGATACACTGTTCCTCTTCCTGACGCTTCCTCTCGGATGTCGGTGAGTGAGGAACAGCGGCTGGCCTACGGCCATTCAGGCTTTCAGCCTCGGCCGGGGCAGTCGTCACACCACCCGTCGGGTGTTGCGGCTACTGCCTATTCAGTTCCGGTGGCTCCGGATGTTCCCTCCTCTTACTCTTACCCTCCTGCCAGTCAGGGGATGAGTCAGGACGGGTTCCGGTTGGATGGGTTTCCGGTTTCCGGTCATCCAGTTCATCAGTCTGCCACCAGCAACTGCGACTTCGGTCCGTGTCCGTCGCTTGATGATTCTGATGCACAGTCTCTGGCTCGCGAGCAGACACGTTCTGGATTTCCGTCTAAGCTCAAGGTTACGCTTGAAGCTGCGGCGGAGGTGACTTCCAGATATTTTCCGGAGGGTGCATCGTCGTCTGTGGCTTCCGCTTCGGTCGCTCCTTCGGCGATGGCGGACTTCTGTTCCGAGAGGGAGGAGGATTCCTACTTCCCGTTCAAGGAGTCACCTTCGGTGGCTTACCACCTTTCGCAGGTTTTGGCTTGACAATCTCCTCCCGGAGGTGGTATCCCCAGCGTTCCGGTTCCGCTGCTCGTTCCTCACGGTTCAGCTCCGGAACAGGCTCAGCCTTGGCTGGCTTCTGTGACACAAGCTTCGACTTTTGTTCCTACTAGTCATAAGAAGTTCTCATTGCCAAAGCCTGGTCGGAACTTGTTGTCGTCCTTCGCTCTCCCGCGTACACCATTACCGGTGCCGCAGGAACTTCTTCCTCTGCTGGCGAAGCAGTTTAAGAAGGACTCGGGTGTTCTGTTGCCAGATCATACCCTTGTTGCTTCGGAGGAAATCGGACGACAGCTGCTGGAACTGGCTTCCATCTCGGAGACGATCATCGGAGCGCTCGTGCTCTCACGGGGTCGCTGGATCCTTTCACGACTAGTGGGGATCAGGACGCCGATGGCCTTTCTACTCTTTTGTCAGCCCTTGCCAGGGTGAACGAAGAGCAGATGAGACTGTCCTCTCTTCACTACGCTCACGCAGTGATGTGTCGGAGGGACTTGTTTCTCTCTCATTCTCAGTTTCTGAGGAAGTTGCGAGAAACACGCTGAGATCTTCACCTGTGGTAGAGGGATCTCTTTTCGGCCAACTGGTGTTTGATGCCAGGAGAAGGGAGATCCAGTCGAATAGATCAGCAGTTCTCTGACTTCTCTCTACCAGGTTTGAAGGCTTCTGAGACTCAAGCGGTGACTTTCGTTCTCGCTGGTCATAAGAAGTTTATTTTGCCATAGCAGAGTAGGAACTTGTTGGCGTCCTTTGCGCTCCCGCGCTCACCTTTACTGGTGCCGCAGGAATTTCTCCCTCCTTTGGCTAGGCAGCCTAAGAAGGATTCGGGTGTTCTGTTGCCAGATCATACCCTTGTCGCTTCGGAGGACATCGGGCGTCAACTTCTGGAGTTGTCTTCGATTTCGGAGACCTCCATCAGAGCGCGTTCTCGCGCTTTTACGAATAGGTCCGCCGGAGCGAGCACCCGCCGTGGTCTCTTCCGGTTCGAACCTAGGACTGGCCTACGGGCGTTCGGGCTTCCGGCCCCAGTCAGTGCAACATTCGCTACCACTATGCGTGGTTTTGTCTGTCGCACTTCCGGCTCTGTCTGGGAATTCCGTTCTTCTCCCTGATGAGTACGTGCGTACGTTGGGGTTTGAGAACAAGGTCCACCAGCTCAAGCACCCGCCGAGGTCTCTTCTGGTTCGGATCTTGGGCTGGCCTTCGGGCATACTGGCTTCCGGCCTCAGTCCGTGTTACAGTCGTTTCAGCCACTGGCTTCCTCGTCTGTCGCACTTCCGGCTCTGACCGGAAATGATGTTCCTCTCACTGACGGTTACGTAGGTACGTCGGGGTTTGTTGGAACAACGGCTACCGGCACGGTTGGCCTAGTGGTAAGGCGTCCGCCCCGTGATCGGGAGGTCGTGGGTTCGAACCCCGGCCGGGTCATACCTAAGACTTTAAAATTAGCAATCTAGTGGCTGCTCTGCCTGGCGTCTGGCATTATGGGGTTAGTGCTAGGACTGGTAGGTCCGGTGTCAGAATAATGTGACTGGGTGAGACATGAAGCCTGTGCTGCGACTTCTGTCTTGTGTGTGGCGCACGTTATATGTCAAAGCAGCACCGCCCTGATGTGGCCCTTTGTGGTCGGCTGGGCGTTAAGCAAAAAAGAGAGAAGAGAACAACGGCTGGCCTACGGGCACCCAGGTTTTTTAGCCTCAGCCTGTGCAACAGCCATTCCACCTGTCTGAGGTGTCGGCTTTTGCATTCTCTGTTCTTGTGGATTCGGACTTCGACACTTCTTACCTTCATCCTCATCCTAGGCATGAGATGAGGCGGGACAATTTCTGTTTGGGTGGGGTTTCCGTCTTACGGTTATCCCGTTCACCCTTTTGCCACAAGCAACTGGACTACGGTCTTTGTCCGTCTGTCGCCGAGTCTGACTCTGTCTTTCTTTGGTGAGCAGACGCGTTCTGGTTTTTCGTCCAAACTTAAGGCTGCACTTGAGTTGTCCGCGGTAGTAACATCCAGATATTTTCCTGAGGGTGCATTGTCTTCGGAGGCTTCCGCTTTGGTTGCCCCATTGGTAATGGATGACTTCCGGATTTTGAAGGAGGAGCACTCCTATTTCCAGGTTGGGGAGTCATCCTCTGTGGCTTACCACCTCTCTCAGGTTGCGGCTAGCCCTCTCCTTCCGGCAGAGGGTTAGCTAATGTTCCGGGTTTTTTGCTGTTGGCTCATAGCCCAGCACCTGATTCGGCAGCCGCACTTTTGTTCCTTACGATTACCTACGTACTGTGGGGAGTTCGGAACAATGGCTGGCCTACGGGCATCACAGCTTTCAGCCTTAGCCTGTGCAATAGTTGTCCTGCCTGTCCGCTGTGTTGACTATTGCACTCTCGGGCCCTGTGACGTCGGATTTCGTCTCTTCCTTTCTTCACCCTCATCCTAGGCATGAGGCGAGTCAGGACGACTTCTGTTCGTTCGGGTTTCCGGTTTCCGGTCACCCTTCTGCCACAGGCAACTATGACTACGGCTTTGCCCGCCGGTCTCCGCGTCTGACCCTCAGTTGTTCAGAGATAGAGAGACGCGTTCTGTTTTTTCGGCCAAACTCAGGGAGGCACTGGATTTGGCGGCGGAAGTAACTTCCAGATTTTTTCCTGAGAACACTTCGTCTCGGGAGGCTTACGACAGGTTGGGTAAGGCGTCCGCCCCGTGATCGGGAGGTCGTGGGTTCGAACCCTGGCCGGGTCATACCTAAGACTTTAAAATTGACAATCTAGTGGCTGCTCCGCCTGGCGTCTGGCATTATGGGGTTAGTGCTAGGACTGGTTGGTCCGGTGTCAGAATAATGTGACTGGGTGAGACATGAAGCCTGTGCTGCGACTTCTGTCTTGTGTGTGGCGCACGTTAAATGTCAAAGCAGCACCGCCCTGATAAGGCCCTTCGTGGTCGGCTGGGCGTTAAGCAAACAAACAAACGACAGGTTGGCTTCCCGGTTCCGGTTATGCTGACCAGCCATTTTTTGTTGTTTTCTGTTTTGGGTTTTTGGAGGGTTCTGCTGTCAGGTGGTTCTGGTTTCCAGTTCCTCCGACCATCTCTTTTGAGGGCAGCAAGACTGCTGCTTACGGCACCCTTCTCAAGCATACTCAAAGGGTAACGACGTCAAAGATCACAGCCATTTCTTTCTTTGGTGTTTTCTGTCACAACCCAGGAGTACAATGACTCCTTGTCTTGGTTAGACACGGACCCTAACTCAGAAAGCATTACAGCGTCACACTCCCGGTCATGCTGGGGTCAGCACTCTTTGAGTTCTTGCTCCAGCAGTAGCCTACTTCGGCTAACCGGGTTGGAACAGGCTGTCTTCCACAGCTTCGGTTCTTAGGAGGGTGAGCGTTTCTTCGGGTTTTTGGAACTTCAGGAACGCTTATGCTCTTTCATGAGCTTTTCCCTTCGAGACGGACTCTGGTACCTTGTACTCAGGCTTCACTCTCGCTCTTTGTGAGGAGATCGGTCACGCTTCTCGGGAGCTGACTTCTATCTCCCAGGCCCTTTCGGGCCTCACTCCATCCCAAGGTTGTGCATACTTTGGCATGATTTTCTTACGGTCACCTGGAGAGTTCGTCCTACTCAGCACTGAGTGGACAGCCTTAAGCACTGATCGTTCCAGGGCATTGGCATTTCCATTCCAATAGAGGGGGGGTGGGGGGGGGGGCGCAGCCTGTCTTTCCCCTTGCCTCGGCTCGGGTCCTTGAATCCAGGGCTTGGGTCTCTTCCTTGGCCGTTTTACGGTCTAGATGATTGGACGAAGTGCTGGGCACAGCTTACTGGCGCTCTGACGATGTCTTTTTCAACTTTTGCCTGAGAGACATCGCGGCTGTCCAGCAGGATGGTTCTCGGTCCCTTCCTGCCCTGGTGGCAGCGGGCCAGTTCCTGTCTAGGACTTAAGAGTGAGTTAGATTTTTTCTTTCCCACCGCCTTGTTGAAGCTATCTGCTATATGTGATTCGGAGTGAGAATATGTAATTTAATCGAAAATTTTAAAAGTAAATTTTAATTTTCATTTGATTAATATACTTACCCGAATCACATAGTTTATGCCTTCCCACCAACCCCGCTTATGGTTTTTAGTTTCTTTAAAAGCCGTATGAGTTACCACGTGTCCGGGAGCGGTAGTGACGTAGTACACACCAAGGGGAGGTAACTCCCATGGTCTGGCATCCTTACCTACGCATCCGTTGACATTTTATTGTGGTGGGGTTGCTTCCCTTTAAAGTTTTTAGACGGGTAGGGATTTTCAGACCTTAGCATCTCAGACTGCGTCAATTTGATTAATGTGATTCAAGTAAGTATACCGAGCAACAAAAGAAACGCGAAAAAATTCGTCATTGTTTGATTGACAAAATCTCCAACAATTATAGAGTTAGAATTATTAAACCACAAAAGTTTAATGAAGGCATGTTTGACCATACTTTTGTGTGATTATTTTGATGCTGTGACTATTTTAACACTTGAGACAAGCAGGTTTATCGTTAAACACATAATGCGCGCTCGCAGCACGTGCAAGTAGAGCAGGAGAAATCCGATGTGTGAGATGTGTTCACTAATGCATTAGCAATCAAAAGAGACCATGGCACGCTTGCTGCCAGTCTCACTTTTGAAACAGCCAGGATGCCAAGATTGACACCACCAAAATGCCAGGTCGATTTAAAGCTGGGGGTGATCCAGAAGCGCTGGCATGTGCTTTAAACGTGCATATTCCAACAGTTTATCACCTTCTGCAAATGTTCTGGTGACATTGCAAGCACTGCAGTTATGCAACGCGGTGGATTTTTTCGCATTACCCCAATAAGACAAGATCGCAATTTCCTGCCACAACGTCTTCGACATCGATTCAATTCAGCCGCTGACACTACCAGGAACATCATTGGAAGCAACCAGTGTCCGATCAGTGGCCAGAGAGCGCGATGAAGGCTGACTGAGCGAGACCTCCAAAACTTCGTTAACGTTAAACCTACTTGTCCCGTGTATTAAAACAGTCGCAGCATCAAAATAATCACGCAACAGCTAGGTCAAACATGCCTTCATGAAAATGTTGTGGTTTGATAATTCTAACTCCATAATTGTTTGAGATTTTGTCAATCAAACATTGCAGATTTTTTTCGCGTTTCTTTTGTTGCTCGGTATATATTAATCAAATGAAAAATCGATTTTTGTGGAAACAAACAAACAGACATTAAAATATGTAGTTACTAAGTTAGTAACTGCATGAAAAAAAAAGTGCTCCAGCAGGGCAAACACATCAAAGAATGGGGAAGACTCAGGTTGAACACTAACAGGTGTTTTTGGTGTGTTAATGGGGCATGACAGATGTGCCACTTTTTAAGGTAGAGGATGTATTTGAAAAAGACACTGATGTGCAACGCTTTTGTGAAGAGAGTTAGAGAGATATGTGTGTGTGTGCCGCAGCCTTCCTGTGTGTGCGTAAACTTGCACAAATGTGTCCAAATATGTGTTTTATTTAATGTAATTTACATGCCATTGTCTTGCTTTAGAAGGAAAATGGTTTGTTGAATGATGGCTTTGACTGCACTGCCAGATAACAGGTGGGGCGGGCTTTGTTGGTTCTCACCTGGTGGACTTGCTGATGATGGAGGGCCACGAGGTGACCGTGGTTGACAATTTCTTCACAGGAAGGAAGCGGAACGTTGAGCACTGGATTGGACATGAGAACTTTGAGCTGCTGCACCATGACATTGTCAACCCTCTATACATAGAAGGTAAGTGTAGTGTCACATTGTAGCTAGACGGTAGATCTGTACATAGAAGGTAAGTGTAGTGTCACACTGTAGCTAGACAGGTAGATCTGTACATAGAAGGTAAGTGTAGTGTCACACTGTAGCTAGACTGTAGATCTGTACATAGAAGGTAAGTGTAGTGTCACACTGTAGCTAGACTGTAGATCTGTACATAGAAGGTAAGTGTAGTGTCACACTGTAGCTAGACGGTAGATCTGTACATAGAAGGTAGGTGTAGTGTCACATTGTAGCTAGACGGTAGATCTGTACATAGAAGGTAAGTGTCGTGTCACACTGTAGCTAGACTGTAGATCTGTACATAGAAGGTAAGTGTAGTGTCACACTAGCTAGACTGCAGATCTCTACATAGAAGGTAAGTGTAGTGTCACACTGTAGCTAGACTGTAGATCTCTACATAGAAGGTAAGTGTAGTGTCACACTGTAGCTTGACTGTAGGTATCTCTACATAGAAGGTAAGTGTAGTGTCACACTGTAGCTAGACGGTAGATCTCGACATAGAAGCAGGGGTGGGACTTTTCCGAGAATCCGCGGATTTCCGCTGACACAACTTACGAGTTCCGCTGGAGTAATCTATTTTTCCGCGTCAAATGATATTTAATGATTTTATTCTCAAACGGCATTTATTTCTCAAACAGTTCGGAATCGTATTTGGTACAGTCTTCGCCTTTGCCTTTTCCGGTTTGCGAAACAAAATGGCGCACTGCAAAGACATTGTCGAACGAAGCAAATGTTCAACATTGGATGAAAGTTTGAAAAACAAGTGGAGATGGGATTGGACAGAGGAGAAGGTTGATAAAGAACCTATTGGAAAATTCATCACAGTATCTATAACTTGTTGACTGAATGATATGGAGAGAAATGAAGATGGAACAGAACAATGGAGGCTTGAGAGTTAAATTGTGCTGACTAAAAACTCTTGATAACTAATAGTAATTTTGAGCTTCAATGCATTGGGGCGTCACTTGGATCATTGGATTATGGATACATGGTTCATTACGTAAATATGCACCATTACAATGTTACCATTGTTGTGTGAAAGTTTTTTTAATTTTTTTATTGTCTTTTTGTTTTTGTTTTTTTTGGGGGATGGGAGAGGGAGTGAGGAGAATTTTTGTTACCTGATCCAAACAAGTACAATTTTACTTTCAGAATGCACCAGATTGCACAGATTTTAATGTACCATTTAAAACAAATTCGTGGGGGAACCCCCCTAGAAAAAAGGGATTTCCTCTTTTTTCATCACAAGAGAGTCCCACCCCTGTAGAAGGTAATTGTAGTGTCACACTGTAGCTAGACCGTAGATCTGTACATAGAAGGTAAGTGTAGTGTCACACTGTAGCTAGACGGTAGATCTGTACATAGGAGGTAAGTGTAGTGTCACACTGTAGCTGGACTGTAGATCTCTACATAGACGGTAATTGTAGTGTCACACCGTAGCTAGACGGTAGATCTCTACATAGAAGGTAAGTGTAGTGTCACACTGTAGCTAGACTGTAGATCTCTACATAGACGGTAATTGTAGTGTCACACTGTAGCTAGACGGTAGATCTGTACATAGAAGGTAAGTGTAGTGTCACACTGTAGCTAGACTGTAGATCTCTACATAGACGGTAAGTGTAGTGTCACACTGTAGCTAGACTGTAGATCTGTACATAGAAGGTAAGTGTAGTGTCACACTATAGCTAGACTGTAGATCTCTACATAGACGGTAATTGTAGTGTCACACTGTAGCTAGACGGTAGATCTCTACATAGAAAGTAAGTGTAGTGTCACACTGTAGCTAGACTGTAGATCTCTACATAGACGGTAAGTGTAGTGTCACACTGTAGCTAGACGGTAGATCTGTACATAGAAGGTAAGTGTCGTGTCACACTGTAGCTAGACTGTAGATCTCTACATAGACGGTAAGTGTAGTGTCACACTGTAGCTAGACGGTAGATCTCTACATAGACGATAATTGTAGTGTCACACTGTAGCTAGACGGTAGATCTCTACATAGACGGTAAGTGTAGTGTCACACTGTAGCTAGACTGTAGATCTCTACATAGACGGTAATTGTAGTGTCACACTGTAGCTAGACGGTAGATCTCTACATAGAAAGTAAGTGTAGTGTCACACTGTAGCTAGACTGTAGATCTCTACATATATGGTAATTGTAGTGTCACACTGTAGCTAGACGGTAGATCTCTACATAGACGGTAATTGTAGTGTCACACTGTAGCTAGACGGTAGATCTCTACATAGAATGTAAGTGAGGAAAGTTGGATACAACGAGGTGTATTGGTATTAACTGATATTGTAAGTTCGGGAGACGTATTATTATATCAAGGTATATGTGATTTCATTGAAAATTCGCCAAACCGAATTCTTAAATCTATTACATATAATAAAAGAGAGTGTCTGTCTGTGTGTCTGTCTGTCTGTCTGTCTGTCTGTGGTCGCCATACCTCTGAGATGGCAAGAGGCAGGAACAAGATAGTGTGCACGTACACTCCCTAGGTGCCGCAGATGTTCACCTGGGTTTTAGTTTCTTGATTCACTGTTTCCTTTCTCAGATTATGGACCTCCCATTTATTGAATACTAGCAGTTAAGCCCGGCTTCGCCCGGGAGTAAGCGGAGCCCTGTAGCAAAGACGCTCGCTATCCCATTATCATTAGCTTTACCTCCTTTGTTTGGATACAAAAAAAGAGTTATCTCCCTTACCTTCTAGAAATTTCCGGAACTGTCCAGTTAATTTTTCATTCTTCATTTCTTCCCCTCATAGGAGCAATAGCAAGTCTCTAATATCACTGGCATGATGTGCTTGCTACAGGTGAACAGTTATCTCCCTTACCTCTAGAAATTTCCGGAACTGTCCAGTTAATTTTTCATTCTTCATTTCTTCCCCTCATAGGGGCAATAGCAAGTCTCTAATATCACTGGCATGATGTGCTTGCTACAGGTGAACAGTAGGCACTGAACTGGTCTTGCACCATATAGGCTGTATTCAATAAATGGGAGGTCCATAATCTGAGAAAGGAAACAATGAATCAAGAAACTAAAACCCAGGTGCACATCTGCGGCACCTAGGGAGTGTACGTGCACACTATCTTGTTCCTGCCTCTTGCCATCTCAGAGGTATGGCGACCACAGACAAAAAAGAGTTATCTCCCTTACCCTCTAGAAATTTCCGGAACTGTCCAGTTAATTTTTCATTCTTCATTTCTTCCCCTCATAGGAGCAATAGCAAGTCTCTAATATCACTGGCATGATGTGCTTGCTACAGGTGAACAGTTATCTCCCTTACCTTCTAGAAATTTCTGGAACTGTCCAGTTAATTTTTCATTCTTCATTTCTTCCCCTCATAGGAGCAATAGCGAGTCTCTAATATCACTGGCATGATGTGCTTGCTACAGGTGAACAGTAGGCACTGAACTGGTCTTGCACCATATAGGCTGTATTCAATAAATGGGAGGTCCATAATCTGAGAAAGGAAACAATGAATCAAGAAACTAAAACCCAGGTGCACATCTGCGGCACCTAGGGAGTGTACGTGCACACTATCTTGTTCCTGCCTCTTGCCATCTCAGAGGTATGGCGACCACAGACAAAAAAGAGTTATCTCCCTTACCTTCTAGAAATTTCCGGAACTGTCCAGTTAATTTTTCATTCTTCATTTCTTCCCCTCATAGGAGCAACAGCGAGTCTCTAATATCACTGGCATGATGTGCTTGCTACAGGTGAACAGTAGGCACTGAACTGGTCTTGCACCATATAGGCTGTATTCAATAAATGGGAGGTCCATAATCTGAGAAAGGAAACAGTGAATCAAGAAACTAAAACCCAGGTGCACATCTGCGGCACCTAGGGAGTGTACGTGCACACTATCTTGTTCCTGCCTCTTGCCATCTCAGAGGTATGGCGACCACAGACAGACAGACACACAGACAGACACACAGACAGACACTCTCTTTTATTATATGTATAGATAGACAGCCTATATGGTGCAAGACCAGTTCAGTGCCTACTGTTCACCTGTAGCAAGCACATCATGCCAGTGATATTAGAGACTCGCTGTTCCTCCTATGAGGGGAAGAAATGAAGAATGAAAAATTAACTGGACAGTTCCGGAAATTTCTAGAAGGTAAGGGAGATAACTGTTCACCTGTAGCAAGCACATCATGCCAGTGATATTAGAGACTTGCTAGTGCTCCTATGAGGGGAAGAAATGAAGAATGAAAAATTAACTGGACAGTTCCGGAAATTTCTAGAAGGTAAGGGAGATAACTCTTTTTTGTCTGTGGTCGCCATACCTCTGAGATGACAAGAGGCAGGAACAAGATAGTGTGCACGTACACTCCCTAGGTGCCGCAGATGTGCACCTGGGTTTTAGTTTCTTGATTCATTGTTTCCTTTCTCAGATTATGGACCTCCCATTTATTGAATACAGCCTATATGGTGCAAGACCAGTTCAGTGCCTACTGTTCACCTGTAGCAAGCACATCATGCCAGTGATATTAGAGACTCGCTGTTGCTCCTATGAGGGGAAGAAATGAAGAATGAAAAATTAACTGGACAGTTCCGGAAATTTCTAGAAGGTAAGGGAGATAACTCTTTTTTGTCTGTGGTCGCCATACCTCTGAGATGGCAAGAGGCAGGAACAAGATAGTGTGCACGTACACTCCTTGGGTGCCGCAGATGTGCACCTGGGTTTTAGTTTCTTGATTCATTGTTTCCTTTCTCAGATTATGGACCTCCCATTTATTGAATACAGCCTATAGGGTGCAAGACCAGTTCAGTGCCTACTGTTCACCTGTAGCAAGCACATCATGCCAGTGATATTAGAGACTCGCTATTGCTCCTATGAGGGGAAGAAATGAAGAAAGAAAAATTAACTGGACAGTTCCGGAAATTTCTAGAAGGTAAGGGAGATAACTCTTTTTTTGTATCCAAACAAAGGAGGTAAAGCTAATGATAATGGGATAGCGAGCGTCTTAAATTGCTACAGGACTCCGCTTACTCCCGGGCGAAGCCGGGCTTAACTGCTAGTATAATGTTGTAAAAGCTGCTGTATCATTATTTATGAGGAAAAATGTTGTAAATATAAGTGATGATGTTTGTATTACCTGAAAACAGATGTACCCTGTTCCGGAGGATTTTGGAAGAGAAAGTTTAATGTAGAAATTGATGAAACGAGATTAAGAGTTTTACACTGGAAAATTATACACAACATTTATCCGACCAACATTCTCCTGTGTAAAATAAAAGTAAACAGAAACTAATAAATGTAATTAAATTACATATCTTACCCAACTCACATATAGCAATTAACCCTAGTTCAGTGCTGGTTACGCTGTACGCGTCCCCTTGGTAACCAAGGGAGACCACTCTAAAAAAGAGAGTGCCCTATCCCATAATGCCAGACTGACCACTAGCCTGACTTCCGTATGCGCGCGCATACACCGCCATCTTATCATTCCAAAACTCAGCGTCAGACTGGCTGGTCGCATTTACGTACGCTCTGGCTGTTGTTCAGCCGATGTTGCTTGGTCTGTGGGACTGGGTTTCTTCTTCTTGGTATTCTTTCGTCGTCTTACCTTGCTACTGTATTGAGGTGAGATCGTTCTTTGTTTTGTACTTGTTGTAAAGGCGTTGTTTGGCCATTTTTGACTTGTGAAATTTTCCGAAAAATTTTTCTGAAATTTTTTTGACAAAGTCTTACTTGCTATGGCTGATAACGTTAAGAAGAGGCAGAGTTCTAAGCAGGTGGCTGCTGAGTCCTCCCCTCCGAAAAAGACGCCTAGAAAATCTAAACAAACCGTCGCGGCGGTGTTAGAACCTGACTCAGGCAAATGTATTGATGTTTTGCTAGACATGCCTTCTGCCGCCATTTTGCCGGTGGCCATTTTGCCGGCGAAGCCTTTGGATAAGGTCGCTCATGTTGCTAAGCCGGCTAAAGCGGTTTCTGCTCCTGCTGTTTCTGGTCTGGCGGCCGCGGACGTGGCTTCTCTTTTGCTTGCACTTAGTTCACAGGTATCTTCACTGGCGGAAGAAATTTCGTCTACGCGAGCTGAACTCCGTGCACTCCCTCCCGGGGTGACAGGACCGTCATCTTTGGCCAAGATTGTGGCGGGCCCTACCGCTACGGTGACTTGAGCGGATGTTCACGCTGTTCAGGAGGGGGATGAGATTATCCCACTTTCGTTGGGTGTTCCGTCGCCTGGTGGTTCACTGTCACAAGGTATGTCTGCTACACGAGTACCCGGGTTCTCCGGGGAAAGTGTAGCGCGTCCACAGTCAAAAATAGCCACGGGCATCGCGCTCACGGGTGAAAGTTCTGATACCCCGTCTGGCCATCGCCGCGCTGTCGGCCGGTCAGGGGGGGGTAGGGACACTGTAGAGCGTACGGAAGGTTCGATGCTTTCTGCCGTGTCATTGGGCATTGGTCAGTCTGTGCGACTTCCGCTTCCGCCTTCGGGGGAAGAAGACAGTGGAGAT
Source organism: Littorina saxatilis (assembly GCF_037325665.1). Taxonomy (NCBI): domain Eukaryota; kingdom Metazoa; phylum Mollusca; class Gastropoda; order Littorinimorpha; family Littorinidae; genus Littorina; species Littorina saxatilis. Next base: position 14,939,025 of record NC_090257.1, on the reverse strand, counting down.
GGCTCTCTGTTTGACTATGGCAGTCAAGCAGGGGGTCAACTTCCGGACTGTACGGACGTACAGGACGACTGTCTGGACGATGGCACTTCCGTTTTGGGAGATGATGCCGGGTTCCGGTTGCCGTCTAGGCTGGGAAGTGCGGTGGCGCTTGCAGCTGAAACGGCTTCAAAGTACTTTGAAGAGGGTGTGGTGGAGAGCAAGTCTCAGCTTGCTCCACCTCCTTCGGCTTGGGGGGATTTTCGTGTTGATAAGAATACGAAGGGTTCTTTCAAGTTCATCGAATCTACTTTTCTGGCGTTTGAGATGTCGAAGGTATTGGTGAAAGGTTGGTCTAAGGGGCTGCCTCCTGTTCCGTTGTTGGCACAACACAGTGAGGCTCCCGAGGCGGCTGCACCGTGGTTAGCGAAGGTTGGTCAACAAGTTCCTTGTTCGGCTAGTCTGCGCAACTTCAAGCTGGTGGTCAACCCAGTCAGACTGATTGATTCCTACTCTTTGCCCAAGTCGATACTCCCGGTGACACCGGAACTTGCGGCTTTGAGGGAAGATGGCTATACGAAGGAAAGGCCTGTCCCTTGTACGGAGGCATCTTTGATGTCGTTAGAGGAGACAGGAAGGTCTCTGCTGGAGCTGGCGTCTGTGTCAGAGTCACTCCAGAGATCGTTGTCGAGATCGATTGCGACGTCGCTCGACCCTTTTGAGTTCCGGTATGACGCTTCTTCGGAAGATGTGACGACTTTGTTGGCCACTTTGGCCAGGGTGTCACAGGAACAAATGACTTTGTCGGCTAGATTGTACACTTATGCCGTGCATTCTCGCAGGTCGGCGTTCTTGACGGGGTCAAGAATTAGGGACAAGGTGACGATTGAAGCTCTGAAGATCTCGCCCGTCATGGACGGTTCCCTTCTGGGTCGCGCATCTTTGGATGCTTTGCAAAAGGAAACGCACGAGGCAAGGGATCTGGCAAGAGCCAAGATTGCTCACCAAGGTTTTCAGAAGCCTCAGGGTCAAGGCAAGGCTCAGTCTTCGTCCGCGGCGGCGGGCAAGACACAGGGTCAGAGCTCTGCTTCTCGGGGTAGGGGGCGTGGTGCCTCTTCCCAGAAGAGGGGCTCTTTTGGCAGGGCTAGGGGGTCGGGGCGCAAGCCCCACCCCCAATGATGTCCTCCCGAACTTTCGGTCCCGTTAGCCCACACCGTTGTGGTGGCGGGCGGCCCCTCCAGGGCCCTCACTACCTGGTCACGCTTGGTGGTCAGCCAGTGGGTATTAGGGGTAGTCAGTTCGGGGTTCCGGCTACTCTGGGCAGAGAAGAAGGCACCTCTGTCCAGGATACCTCCGCCTTTCAGATTTCCAAACGATCCCGAGGCCAAGTTGGCCGTGCAGGGGGAGGTAGTTGCTCTCCTGCAAAAAGAAGCGATCGAGGAGGATTTTACGGCAGGCTCTTTGTGGTGCCCAAGGCTTCGGGTGCGTGGAGGCCGGTTCTAGACCTTTCATGTCTGAACAGGTTCCTGAGAGTAGTAAAATTCACGATGGAAACGCCTGCGTCGGTGAGAGAGGCTCTCCGTCCAGGGGATTGGGCCACGTCCATCGATCTCACGGACGCCTACTTTCACGTGCTGATGCACTCAGCGGACAGAAAGTGGCCGCGGTTTCGGTGGGGGGAGAGGATTTTCCAGTTTCGGGCTCTCCCGTTCGGTCTGTCCCTCTCTCCATGGGTTTTCACGATGGTCGTTCGTCAGCTCTGTGCTCTAGTGAGGCAGGAGGGGGTGCGCCTCAGGGCGTACCTCGACGATTGGCTGATTTTGCATCAGAATCAGGTCCTCTGCAGCACACACTCGCACAGGGTGCTCAGCCTGGCGAGTCAACTCGGGTTCTCAGTCAATGTGGGGAAGTCCGAGTTGGAGCCGTGACAGAGGTTCACCTATCTGGGCATAGAGTTCGACACGGTGGAGTGGTCAGTTCGTCCTGCTCAAAAGCGGGTGGACAAACTTCAGGCGTTGATCCGTGCGCTACACGGAGAGAATGTGGCCGCAGCTCGGGAATTGTATTCTATCCTGGGTCAGATGGAATCCATGGCCTCGCTGGTTCCGTTGGGGAGAGTGCACAAAAGACCGTTCCAGGCGGCTTTGCAGGCTCGATGGGATCAGGCAACTCAAGCATGGAGTTGCCGGGTCGAGTTGGGAGATTGGTTCAGAAGCACCACAGGTGTCTGGCTTCTTCCTTGGGTGTCCCAGGGTGTTCCCATCACTCCCCCGGCTCCGGAGAACGATCTGTTCACGGATGCTTCTCAGACAGGGTGGGGAGCCCATTTGGCGGATCAGACGGCTGCGGGCGTGTGGGACGTCAGTCAAGGGTCCTTGCACATAAACGTTCTGGAACTGGAGGCTGTGGCCTTGGGCCTGAGGGCGTTTCTTCCTTCTCTGGTGAACAGTCATGTCAGAGTGCATACAGACAATACGACTGTTGCGGCTTACCTAAACCGCCAAGGGGGGACGCGCTCACAGGTTCTGTCAGACAGAGCATGTCGCTTGCTGATGTGGTGCAGTACGCAACACATTCGGTTGTCAGCAATGTACCAGAGGGGCAAGCTCAACGTGTTGGCGGATGCCCTGAGCAGGGGGGACAAGATACTCCACTCAGAGTGGACTCTGTCGCATCAGGCCTTGGAGCGCCTTTGGGCTCAGGTAGACAAGCCGTGCATCGACTTGTTTGCAACAAGGTTCTCGGCAAGGCTCCCTCTCTTTGTGTCTCCGTTTCCGGACCCCCAAGCCTGGGCGGTGGACGCACTCGAGATGGACTGGTCGAATCTGGTGGCTTACGCGTTTCCTCCTTTCTGCATTCTGGGCAGGGTAATAAGGAAAGCAGATCTCGAAAGGCCAGCGCTCGTGCTGGTGGCTCCTCTCTGGCCCAGCCAGCACTGGTATCCAGATCTGGTGCGTCTGGCGGTTCGTCCGCCCATTCCGCTCGCTCTAAGGAAGGGCGAACTTTTGCAGCCTCGGTCAGGCATTCACCACATAAACCCGCAAATGCTGCAACTTCACGGGTGGGTGCTATCAGAGACTCTCTGCTTAGGGCAGGGGCCTCTGTGTCTACTTTGAAGCTGGTTCAAAACGCTCACAGAGATTCGACCAACTCTGTTTACGCTTCGCACTGGTCGTCGTGGTGTCTTGAGAATAATGTGGACCCCCTGGCGCCTAGGTCGATGCAGGTAGCTAATCACTTATCTTGGCTAGCTGATCAGGGGGGTTCTCCCTCGTCGTTGAGGGTTAGGAGGTCTGCAATTGCCTCTACACTCAGGCAACTTGGACACAAGGTTAACTTGTCGGGGGTTATCTCCGGCGTTATTAAGGGCGCTTCCCTTAAGCTGGCTCGTGACAAAACACAGCTCCCGGCGTGGGATCTTTTTTTGGTGTTACGTTTTCTTGCGTCAGAGGAGTTTGAGCCTATCCATTTGGCCAGTCTGGCGAATGTAACGCATAAAACTCTTTTCTTGGTCTTACTCGCTACGGCCAGACGCGGTAGCGAGGTTCACGCGTTGTCGGGAATGGCAAATGATATCTCCCGGGAAAAAGACGGTTCATTTTCTCTTAAGTTCAGGCCTAATTTCTTGGCTAAGAACCAAAAACCAGGCCAACCATCCCCGCTTATCCGTATTCCCCCTTTAAGCACAATTCTGGCTCCGGGGGATGAGGATGTTTTTAACTGCCCTGTACGAGCACTCAGCAGCTACCTGTCCCGGACTCAGCCAATTCGCTCTATGTCTCAGAAACTGCTTTTTATATCACTCAATACGGCTCGGGGGAAAGACATCTCGAAAGTTACGCTAACCAAATGGGTGTCTTCTACCATTCGGAACGCTTATATCTGGTGGCAAAGACAATTAGGTGATACCAGAACGGTGTTGCCTCTTACGGCTGCTAGAACTCACGAGGCCAGGGCATGGTCTTCGTCGTTAGCAGTTTTGAGATCAGGTCGTCTCTCAGAAGTCCTTGAATCTGCATACTGGAGATCGGAAGACGTTTTTATAAACTTCTATCGGAGGGAGGTGGCTGGCATACGTCAAGATGGCAGCTCTGCTTTGCCTTCTTTGGTGGCTGCAGGGCAGGTTCTGGTGGATTGATCTGGTGAGTACCCTCCTCCTATGATAGCAATCTGCTATATGTGAGTTGGGTAAGATATGTAATTTAATCAAAAATTTTAATAGTAAATTTTCATTTGATTAATATACTTATCCAACTCACATCGTTTATTCCCTCCCGCCTCCCCGCTGTGGTGGTATGGGGGTCTAAAAAAGAAGTGAGTTGGGCTTCGTTTTGGAATGATAAGATGGCGGTGTATGCGCGCGCATATGGAAGTCAGGCTAGTGGTTAGTCTGGCATTATGGGATAGGGCACTCTCTTTTTTAGAGTGGTCTCCCTTGGTTACCAAGGGGACGCGTACAGCGTAACCAGGACTGAACTAGGGTTAATTGCTATATGTGAGTTGGGTAAGTATATTAATCAAATGAAAATTTACTACTAAAATTTTTGATTATTGTTGTGATGTAATAGATTTCATTGAACACCGGTTGTATACAGAATTTGGAAGTTTATTGAAGAAGCTTGTTGTACACTATAAGTTGTATTTAATTCATTGTATGCGATATTGTTATTTGTAGTTATTTGAATAAAAATAAAAATTAAATAAAAAAATAAAATAAAAAACCAACAACACGGTAGATCTGTACATAGAAGGTAAGTGTAGTGCCACACTGTAGCTAGACTGTAGATCTCTACACAGACGTTAATTGTAGTGTCACACTGTAGCTACCGGCACGGTTGGCCTAGTGGTAATGCGTCCGCCCCGTGATCGGGAGGTCATGGGTTCGAACCCCGGCCGGGTCATACCTGAGACTTTAAAATTGGCAATCTAGTGGCTGCTCCGCCTGGCGTCTGGCATTATGGGGTTAGTGCTAGGTCCGGTGTCAGAATAATGTGACTGGGTGAGACATGAAGCCTGTGCTGCGACTTCTGTCTTGTGTGTGGCGCACGTTATATGGAAAAGCAGCACCACCCTGATATGGCCCTTCGTGGTCGGCTGGGCGTTAAGCCAACAAACAAACAAACAAACAAACAAACACTGTAGCTAGACAGTAGATCTGTATATAGAAGGTAAGTGTAGTGTCACACTGTAGCCAGACGGTAGATCTATAGTGTGACACTACTGTAGATCTGTACATATGTAAAGCCGAGCGGTCTTAGCTTCACATTAACTCTAACTGTCTGTGTCTGTGTCTTAGATGTTATACATGTTTGAAGGTCATTTGTCAGGATGGCAATCACACGACAGGACAAGCAGACACACAGAATATAAACTCAAGAAGAGCCAGGTGAAGTTCAAAATTGTATTGAATCAAAACAAATCATGAAAACAACTCAATACAAGGCGTAGGTTCTCTTCAGAAAGTATATATGTACATTGGTTCACTCTATTCCTGTAATTTCCCTGCTACCTAAAAATATATTCTAAGTCCTAAAATGGTTGAAAATTTGGGCATGACCCGTAGGTACCCTTAGCAAAAATACGCTACTGAAAAAAATATCCTATGTCCTAAAATGGCTGAAAATTTGGGCAGGGGTTCAGGGCCTGAAGAAAAATAAAGTAAAAGAGTAAAGCGACGCCACTTTACTCGCCGTGTGGACTGCGGAATGATTTTTGTTAACCCTGTTAGTTCAGTCCACAGGGCGGAGTCCGGTATACCATTTAGACACTAAAGCCAGGTTGGTTGCTCAGACCCCGGAGGACAATTTAGAGATGACAACAAATACTTCTCAGTACTCAGGTTGGGATCCTCCCACAACCATTCCCAAAGAAGCAATGCTGTAACTCTAAGTGGGAAGTCCGGTATACCTTTAGGTTGGTTGCTCAGACTCCCGCCGAACCTCAAAAACCAACAGCTTATATACCTTTCGTGACTGTCCCTGACGTCACCGCCAAAGAACCAATGAAAACGTCGCTCTGGGTCCACAGAACAAAATGGGGAGGGAGGGGGGAGAGTTTCGAGGCTGCTGTCAGCCTCCATAGAAGCTAGAGTTAAAATCCCTCAAAAATACACAAAAACTCCTGTACTAAGTAAACTACATCAAAAACGCTATAAAGATATGCATCAATAAAAATGGAAATTCTACGACGCATCATTTGATACCAAACACTCATTGGTTATCAACACTGTGAACAAAGTGCAAAACCTCTGACTATTACCTCGCAAAATAGTCATGTCACACCAAAAAACATATGCAGTTACAAGTTAACCCCAATCAAACACAGTGTATATTCAACAGGCTTCTCATATGTAGATAATAAACATAAAATCTACATTCTACTAAACAAATGAATACAGAATACATATTTAAATTAAATACATGGGTAAAATAAAGAATGATATAAAAGCTACAGAAAAGAAAAGAGAGAGAGAGAGAGTGTGTGTGTGTGTATGTGTGTTTCTTTCTTTATTTGGTGTTTAACGTCGTTTTCAACCATTCAAGGTTATATCGCGACGGGTGTATGTGTGTGTGTTCGTCTGTGTGTAACAAGTATTATTAACAAAAGCACAGCAACATAGAAGTAAAGAATCACTGAGGTCAGACAGGAAAAGGGGGTTGGGGAGAAGAGAGGTGAGAGGTGGACGTAGCTAAACAATACTCTCGCTGACCGCAAGAGAACAATGGAAAAGGACTGTATCATACCTATTTCCAAACCATTTACTAAGGGAAAGAACAGATATGATTTTACAGACCTGTTTACCCTTACGATTTTGGCGTAATTTATTACGATTTTCTGCAAAAAATACGCCATTCCGCTATCCGTGTCAAGACTACGATTTTCATAAATTAAAAAAAAGGTTAAAAAAAAATAAACATTTTTATTTTTTTATTTTTTTATTAATTCACATGTTTGGTATTGTTTTTTTCAATGGCAAAATGGGGTGAAAAAGCACAGGACTGACCAGAGATCATGTCTGTCTGATGAGACGCTGGAGAGCCTTCTAGTGGTGAAGTCTTGCCCTCACTCATTCGGCAAGCGCAAGTACAGTAGAGAAGCGCTTGACACACTGAAAAAGGCCTACCACGAGCAAAAGAAAAAGAATCAGTGATGCATGTGCTTTTGATGTGATCTTCTTTGAAATTATGATGACTACAAAAACTGACTGATGTGTTTTGTTTGTGGATGATGGATATATGTGCATGATTGCGTTTCGCAGACACAGTTGTCATGTGCGTTGTAATTGGCGACGAAGGCTGGATGATTACTATTTTTGTGCCAGGATTACTATTTTTGGGGCTGAGCATTACTCCAAAACACTTATGGGGGTAAACAGGTCTGGATTTTAGAGTGTGAATCTTAATTCCACACAGTTTCAATACTAACTTAGATAATATATTCTGCTCTCTACACCTTCTCTTCTTCTTCACTCTATATACTTTAAGAAGAAAATTGCATATGGAGAAAAGACAAAAATATTCCTGTAGTCGCTTTTCTCCACACATAGAAGGTTATAGGTGTAGTGTCACATAGTAGCTAAACTAGCAAAGTCCAGATTCAACTTCATCAGGAACTGTTGCTAGTTATTTAGCTCACTTGCAACCACAAGAGGGTAAATTTATATAGTGCAATATTATATTTGATTGTGCTAGACGTGCTATCTTAATAGACGTGTGACCTTATTTAGATTTTATCTGTAAATTTATTCAATTTAAAGATGACACGGACAACACTTTAGGTCAGTGTTATTGGAAGTATGATAGGTGTGCTTGTTATTACATACGTGAACCTATGTTTTATGTGTGTTGTCCTTTTGTCCAATTGTTGTTATAATCGTTTACAGGCAGGCAGGGTGTGCTGAAGAAAATTTTCCATGTTTATGTAACATTTTAATGGACAATAAAGTGTTGTTATTGTTATTGTTTTTTGTTAAAGTAATGTTAGCTGGAAAATTAGGTAGCAGTGATAAAAGGCAATGTGGCACAGTAGCTGTGACATCATTATTTTTGCTTGCTTGTTGCTTGCTCTTATTTTGAAGGGTAATTAAACTTAAAAGTTACAGAAAATAAAGATAGTGAGTGAGGAGGATGTGAACAAGTGAAGTACAAAGTTGATAGCAAGTTCATTGTCAGTGAATTTTGTTGCACATTTCTGTTCAATTAATTACAGTTTCAAATGACAGCTTCCATCAGATCATTTGTGTGACAAATTTGAAGTTAAATATGCTGTTATCTTTGCAGTGTTTTGCAGTGGCTTCACGTCTACTCGGTCTTAGCCAAAACATTTGTTTGATGTGCAGTTAAGTCTGATACACACAATCCAGGCAGAGGTGTACACTGCTGAAACAGAACTAGCTCTTTAAGCAAGAACAAACAAGTCGCGTAAGGCGAAATTACTACATTTAGTCAAGCTGTGGAACTCACAGAATGAAACTGATTCAACGCACTGCATTTTTTCACAATGACCATAGTCCGCCGCTAGTGCAAAAGGCAGTGAAAGTGACAAGCCTGTACATGTTTAGTGCGGTAGCGGTTGCGCTGTGCTGCATAGCACGCTTTACTGTACCTCTCTTCGTTTTAACTTTCTGAGCGTGTTTTTAATCCAAACATGTCATATCTATATGTTTTTGGAATCAGGAACCGAAAAGGAATAAGATGAAATTGTTTTTAAACCATTTCGGAGAAACAGATATAGAAACAGAGAGACAGAGCAACACAGAGAGAGAGAGAGAGAGAGAGATACAGACAGCCAGACAGAGAGAGAGACAGGCAGACACAATGAGGGGGATGGGTAATATCTTGAAAAAAATGATAGAGATTACTTTTTTTCCTCTTCCATTCACACACACACACACACACACAAACACACACACACACACACACACACACACACACACACACACACACACACAGCGTGTTTTCAATCCAAACATATCATATCTATATGTTTTTGGAATCAGGAACCGACAAGGAATAAGATGAAAGTGTTTTTAAATTGATTTCGAAAATTTAATTTTGATCATAATTTTTATATTTTGAATTTTCAGAGCTTGTTTTTAATCCAAATATAACATATTTATATGTTTTTGGAATCAGAAAATGATGGAGAATAAGATGAACGTAATTTTGGATCGTTTTATAAAACAATTTTTTTTTTTACAATTTTCAGATTTTTAATGACCAAAGTCATCAATTAATTTTTAAGCCACCAAGCTGAAATGCAATACCGAAGTCCGGGCTTCGTCGGAGATTGCTTGACCAAAATGTCAACCAATTTGGTTGAAAAATGAGAGCGTGACAGTGCCGCCTCAACTTTCACGAAAAGCCGGATATGACGTCATCAAAGACATTTATCAAAAAAATGAAAAAAACGTCTGAGGATATCATACCCAGGAACTCTCATGTCAAATTTCATAAAGATCGGTCCAGTAGTTTAGTCTGAATCGCTCTACACACACATACACAGACAGACACACACACACACACACACACACACACACATACACCACGACCCTCGTCTCGATTCCCCCCTCTATGTTAAAACATTTAGTCAAAACTTGACTAAATGTAAAAATAATGTGGTTTATTGCTAGTCAGTTTCTAACATACACTGCTCCCGGCATGTAGTGCTGACTAAAACGCAACACTGGTCCGTCAGTGTTGCCCAAACACACGCTAAGAATAATCTGATGCTGAACTCTACTGCTTCTTGCCATGGCAGAATTGCATGTGCTGCAGTAAGCATCTATATTCTTCTCTGTTTGCAGTGGATGAAATCTATCACCTTGCCTGCCCAGCATCCCCGCCCAACTACATGTACAACCCCATCAAGACCATCAAAACCAACACCCTGGGCACTATCAACATGCTAGGTACCTCGCTTGTCTGTGTGTGGGTGTGGGTGTGAGAATGCATGTGTGTGTGTGTGTGAAAGCAGAGTGTGTGGATGTGAGCTTTCATTGTGCATTTCAATGTCACTTGAGTATCAGATATTATTTGGTGTGTCTGATTTTATTCTTCCCCAGGACTTGCCAAGAGAGTGCGGGCAAAAATGCTTTTGGCATCTACATCAGAGGTGTATGGCGGTGAGTTTTGCTGTTAAAGATGGGGGGGCAGTGTTTAGCCTGGAATAAAAAGACAATGGGACATTTGTCCCGCATAACCAAATTCTGATGGGACATTACATAGTCGAAGGCAAAACGCACAAAGCAGGCTAGGCGGTCCGAAAATGCTTTTGTTGAAAGATGCAAAATAGTGCTATTTAGTGTCATATGATGATATGAGAATTTGCCAGTGAATCTGGTTAGTGTGTGTGTGTGTGTTTGTCTGTGTTTCGATCGATATCGCTTCTGTTGACAGTTTCCACAGAGCACAGATAGTTCGCAGAATTGGTTGAATACTAATGAATTACATTTTAAAAGCAAATCACATTGCATTTTACAAACTCGCAAGTTGCTCGGCTTGGCGCGCGTTTTTGCCTAGCTCATTCCGAACATTGTACTCCCGTGAAAAGTGTGCATGGGGTGGCGCAGTGGTACGTAATCTCAGTGCGCCCTTTGACGCACTGAAGGCAATTCCAATGGGACATTTTGAGATGTTATGCGCCAATGGCGCAAGGCGCACTAGTAAATGAAACCCTGGGGGGTATTATATACTCAAAGGAAAAAGTTAGGAACCGCCCTTGAAAAAACCAGCTGACTTTATCTGTGCCAAACTCCTTGTTCCTAAGTTTATAAAACTAAATGGCTGTCAGGTCGTATACACCAGTGGGTGAGCAATGCTGTGTTAGCAGGAAACTTGCTCGGGATCCACGGAGGCCTGGCTAGGGCACGAGACAGAAACTGCCAAACTGCAAAAAGTGGACCATTTTTACACTGGCGCGTAGGCAAGCCTGGGCGGGAAAGATGAAAAATTTGTTATGCACGTGCAGGGGGGATGTGTTGAGAGTGAACTGTTGTCACCAGTTAGGCTTTATAGTCCCGCGATTTTCCGCTCGCCACCATCTTCTCACTATGCCTCCCAGACGAAAGGTGACCACCTTCAACAAAGCCCGGGCCATCGCATGGCTGCAAGACGGCGTAAGCAAGCGAGAAGTGGGCAGACGACTTGGAGTGTCCCATTCTGTCGTGGTCAGGCTGCATCAGAAGTTCAGGCCACCAGCGACCTGGGGAGGCCCAGGTCAGGACGGCCTAAGAAGACAACACAGCGTGAAGATCGCTTCATCAGAAGACAAGCTCTGCAGCAGCGAGGCACCACTGCAAACATCATCAGGGGCCAGCTGAGGGTGGCAACAAACACCAACGTCAGCACGAAAACCATCCGCAAACGCCTGCACGAAGTTGGCCTGTGATCACATCGTCCAGCTGTACGGCTACGACTGACAGCAGCTCATCGCCAGGCTCGTTTGGCGTTCTGTCACAACCATGCCAGGTGGACACGCCAGCAATGGGCCGATGTGCTGTTCAGCGACGAGTCCCGCTTTAATCTGCACCATCATGACGGTCGGGCTCGTGCGTGGAGGCGTCAGGGTGAGCGGTACAACAACGGTCTGGTGTAGGAGAGGGTGGCCTTCGGCGGGGGCTCCATCATGGTGTGGGGGGCCTTCAGTTTTCGACACAGAACCCCCCCCCCTACCACATTGTTGGCAACCTGACGGGCCAGCGCTACAGAGATGTTGTTCGTACAGCTGTACATCTCCTTTTAAGAAATGTAGCTATAGACGATGTAAATTGTTCAGTCTGTGACATTCCGACCTTTTGTGGGAAAAAAGTGAGATCAGTAAAAGAAATTTGAAAGATTCTCGTAGGAAAAAAATACAGCCCACCCTGTTCAGAAGGATTTTGGAGAAGAAAGTTAGGATTTGAAATTGACGAAAAGAATTGGAACTTAGCAGCCACTGTCACTAGTGAACTTCGATTACGTGTACTGCATTGGAAAATATTGCAAAACATTTATCCAACTAATATTTTATTGTGTAAAATGAAAGTGAAGGCTGATAAAAACTGTACATATTGTGAGGATAAACTTGATGTATTGGAGCATTTTTTCTTTGAATGCCCAACCGTGCTCAGGTTTTGGAAATATATTGAAATGTACATATTAGTAAACATTGGCGAAAGAATTAGGTTGAATGTTACAGATGTGCTTTTTGGTATTAAAAGTAACAGCAAAAATATGAAGAAGATTAATCATATTATTTTAATCGCAAAGATGTGCGTAAGCATTTTTAAAAAAAACGATTTACGATCAACACTGGAAATTATTTTTGGAAATCATGTTGTTTTGAGATTTCGTTAGTCTGACGTTTTATTAATTAGAAACAAATTGTTGATTGTCTCTGATTTAAGATAAAGCATGTAAATGAGAAATTATGTGTACAAACAGAAAACATACAGTTACCATGTTTGTTATCACGTGTTTATTGATTGATTAAAATTTTGAAATTGGTTAAAAAAAAAAAAACCAACGTCAGCACGAAAACCATCCGCAAACGCCTGCACAAAGTTGGCCTGCGATCACGTCGTCCAGCTGTACGGCCACGACTGACAGCAGCTCATCGCCAGGCTCGTTTGGCGTTCTGTCACAACCATGCCAGGTGGACACGCCAGCAATGGGCCGATGTGCTGTTCAGCGATGAGTCCCGCTTTAATCTGCACCATCATGCCGGTCGGGCTTGTGCGTGGAGGCGTCAGGGTGAGCGGTACAACAACGGTCTGGTGTAGGAGAGGGTGGCCTTCGGCGGGGGCTCCATCATGGTGTGGGGGGCCTTCAGTTTTCGACACAGAACCCCCCCTACCACATTGTTGGCAACCTGACGGGCCAGCGCTAACCGAGATGAGATTGTCGCCCCTTTGGTTCTACCCGCTCTACACCAGGTTAGTGTGCAGGCTGTGTTCCAGGACAATAACGCAACACCTCACAGAGCGAGGCTGGTCAACAACTTCATCCAGCAGGCTGGTGTCACCAGGATGAACTGGCCGGCCTGCAGCCCTGATTTCAACCCCATCGAGCACCTGAGGGATGAGCTGGACAGGCGAGTGAGGAACAACCACCCACCCCCAAGGAACCTGCAGCAACTGCTTCAGTTCCTGCAAATCGAATGGCAGGCCATTCCTCAGGCCTTCTGCAGGAAGCTGGTAAATTCGATGCGGAACAGGACTGCAGAAGGCTTTGCAAAACGCGGCGAACTGTTCGGAACTTGCATTTTTTTTTCCGACCCCCATGTTGTTTCAGAGCTTGTTGACACGTAATGCGTGAATGAAATGTCACCATATTTTGGAAAAGGATCGCAGAGATAATGAATTAAACATGTTACAAATTTTATTCAATTTTGTTTGGTGGTTTGGAAGCTGTGTTTGTTTGCGTAAGTGGTCCCTAACTTTTTCCTATGAGTGTATATATATATTTTTTTTAATCAACAGTTTCATAATGTGTTTCACTTCTTTTTGTAAAATTAGTTTTAGATAAGTGCAGGTTATTCTTTACTGCCTTTAATTTATGAATTTGCCATTTTGGTGCAAAGAGACATGAAAAACAAGATAAGATTTGCAGATTTAAAGGGGCTTATGCATTTACTTTCCTTGGTTAAGTTCCTATGTTTCCTTGTCTTTTTAATCACATGTTAAGTGTCGTGTTTTATAAGTTGATATTGACTACGGTGTTAACGATGACAAATCCATGTGTTGAGCAGATCCAGAGCAGCACCCTCAGAATGAAGACTACTGGGGCCACGTCAACCCCATCGGACCCAGGGCCTGCTATGACGAAGGCAAGAGAGTGGCAGAAACCATGTGCTTTGCTTACAAGAAGCAGGTCAGTCTCCAGCCTTACTTGTCTGATGCTACCATTCTTTTCACCAGTCTCTTTGTTATTAAAATGAGTGTTTGGCAACAGAAGTCAGCTACGCGATTCTAATGCTTTAATTTTTTAGACCAATCATTTTGCTGCTAAAATGTGTTTTAAAACGGGTTCTGACATAACAGATACAAAGCCATGGTCATGGAAATGTTGCTGGCATGACATTTCTGCTGGCTGTATATAGTATATACACTTGGTTAACTGATCAAGAAGCTGTACTGATACATAACATGGTGCAGTAGTATTGTCTGGTGTGATACAACATGCAGCAGTGGTGTTGACAGTGTGACAGGTGTGATACAACATGCAGCAGTAGTTTTGACAGTGTGACTGGTGTGATACAACATGCAGCAGTAGTTTTGATAGTGTGATACAACATGCTGCAGTCGTGTTGACAGTGTGACTGGTGTGATACATCATGCAGCAGTAGTGTTGACAGTGTGACTGGTGTGATACATCATGCAGCAGTAGTGTTGACAGTGTGACTGGTGTGATACAACATGCGGCGGTAGTGTTGATAGTGTGATACAACATGCAGCAGTAGTTTTGATAGTGTGATACAACATGCTGCAGTCGTGTTGACAGTGTGACTGGTGTGATACATCATGCAGCAGTAGTGTTGACAGTGTGACTGGTGTGATACAACATGCGGCGGTAGTGTTGACAGTGTGACTGGTGTGTTACATCATGCAGCAGTAGTGTTGACAGTGTGACTGGTGTGATACATCATGCAGCAGTAGTGTTGACAGTGTGACTGGTGTGTTACATCATGCAGCAGTAGTGTTGACAGTGTGACTGGTGTGATACAACATGCGGCAGTAGTGTTGACAGTGTGACTGGTGTGATACATCATGCAGCAGTAGTGTTCACAGTGTGACTGGTGTGATACATCATGCAGCAGTAGTGTTGACAGTGTGACTGGTGTGATACAACATGCGGCGGTAGTGTTCACAGTGTGACTGCATGGTTGTTATGGTAGCTGTGGTGATTGGTGCTTCCATTCACTGATTGTGACACTGTGAATTGCATGATAACAGGAAAGCCTGGAGGTGCGAGTGGCCAGAATTTTCAACACCTACGGTCCCCGCATGCACATGAACGATGGGCGAGTGGTCAGCAATTTTATCCTGCAGGCTTTACAGAATGAGAACATTACCGTAAGTTCTGCTTTGGAAACACACGCACACTCTACCCCTACCCCACCAATCTTAAGTCAGACATATAGCAACTATTATTGTCAACTTGTATAATTGCAAAGTTTTGTTTCTTGCATCACCTTGAATCAGAAACTGATAATAGAGACCCTAGATGTCAAAACACTGTTGTACTTGTACTTTACATTATTAGCTTTTTGTAACATTTTCAAAGTCATTCAAGTTAGTACACCTAAGGCGCCATTTTGGAAAGTTTTCTGACAATTTGGACCTTAACAAGTTCAAGGGACATTCGCTTTACTGTAATTTAGAAATACCTGTAAATGATTTGCTCAAAACTGCTCCAAAACTATGCCAAATGATTAAATGAATTTTAATCAGCGAGCAGTTTGCTTCGCCCAGCTCTCTTCCGTTCGTCATCAAACTTTATCTAGTTTTCATAGATACCCATTTGACAAAGCAGATTAAAGCCATTGGATTGAGGAAGTCAAACCTATAGTATAGCAAACGCATGCACATTTCGTGCCATACAGGGCTATAACGCTTCGCATTACGTAAACAAACATGCTGTCCGTTGGAGAATATCAACGTCTGAAAAGACCACCAAAACACAGCATTTAGATTTGAAAAATAGAACGCTCAACCACTAAAAATCTAATACCTTCCTCGTGTGTGTTGTCATCTACTCAACACCCAAATTGAAATCTGTAGCTCTCGGCTCAATTTCAAATTTGTATCTCTGGGAACACTCAGGGGCGAAAGGTAGGAGGAAAATTATGACTGGCGCAAAAAATTAGGCGTCACTATAAGAATTACAGTCGGGAATGCCCACTGAAAACACAGCCGTTTTCAATTTGAGTAACTGAGCGCTCAAATGTTTATTGTTAAGGTATTTCTGGTGTGTGGTTACATAATTACCTGAAATGTAAAACTCTTAGGGCGATGAGAGACCGTTTTTTGGTAAGATTATATCACTTGAAACTGAGCCTCCCCTGAATAAAAGTAATTATGATTTGTTTTTGAACCATACTCATAGTGCAATACCTTTTTTGGAGTGTTTCTCGCAGTGAATCTTTGTGCTTGTAATAAAACACCAGAAATCACACAACAAAGAACACATCGCTCTTTTCATATGCTTACAATGGTGTACCAGAGATCATAAGATTTTTCCTTTCAGGTTTTGATTGACATAAAATTAGAAGAATGCATCACTTTGTTGAAATTTGAGGGGACAGTTAAGTGAGTTTTGTGAAACTGAGCTTATGTGTGCCATGAAGCAGTATCATAGATTAGGTGTCCTGCATTTTGTACAAGTCGGTGTGTTTGTGCAGGTGTATGGAGACGGGACACAGACACGGTCCTTTCAGTACGTGACGGACCTGGTGGACGGCCTAGTCAAGCTGATGGCCAGCAACTACTCCATGCCAGTGAACCTGGGCAACCCTGACGAGCACACCATCATGGACTTTGCCCACATCATCCGCGGCCTTGTCAGTGAGTAGTGCACAGCAGTCTGACTGCTCACTGTATGTTAGTAGCCCTGTCAGTGAGTAATGCACAGCAGTCTGACTGCTCACTGTATGTTAGTAGCCCTGTCAGTGAGTAGTGCACAGCAGTCTGACTGCTCACTGTCTGTTAGTAGCCCTGTCAGTGAGTAGAGCACAGCAGTCTGACTGCTCACTGTATGTTAGTAGCCCTGTCAGTGAGTAGTGCACAGCAGTCTGACTGCTCACTGTATGTTAGTAGCCCGGTCAGTGAGTAGTGCGCAGCAGTCTGACTGCTCACTGTCTGTTAGCAGCCCTGTCAGTGAGTAATGCACAGCAGTCTGACTGCTCACTGTATGTTAGTAGCCCTGTCAGTGAGTAATGCACAGCAGTCTGACTGCTCACTGTATGTTAGTAGCCCTGTCAGTGAGTAATGCACAGCAGTCTGACTGCTCACAGTCTGTTATCAGCCCGGTCAGTGAGTAGTGCACAGCAGTCTGACTGCTCACAGTCTGTTAGCAGCCCTGTCAGTGAGTAATGCACAGCAGTCTGACTGCTCACTGTCTGTTAGCAGCCCTGTCAGTGAGTAATGCACAGCAGTCTGACTGCTCACTGTCTGTTATCAGCCCTGTCAGTGAGTAATGCACAGCAGTCTGACTGCTCACTGTCTGTTAGCAGCCCTGTCAGTGAGTAATGCACAGCAGTCTGACTGCTCACTGTCTGTTAGCAGCCCTGTCAGTGAGTAATGCACAGCAGTCTGACTGCTCACTGTCTGTTAGCAGCCCTGTCAGTGAGTAATGCACAGCAGTCTGACTGCTCACTGTCTGTTAGCAGCCCTGTCAGTGAGTAATGCACAGCAGTCTGACTGCTCACTGTCTGTTAGCAGCCCTGTCAGTGAGTAATGCACAGCAGTCTGACTGCTCACTGTCTGTTAGCAGCCCAGCACATCTCCAACCCCCACCCCTTCCCATCCCTTTTGTTTAAACTCCCTAATTTAGCCCCCCCCCCCCCCCCCATTGCTTTTTTTGATTTTCCCCATCCATTGCATCTGTGAATTTATCTCTGTTTTGTGGCGCTCTGCCCTGAAGGCCTGATTTTCTTAGATTTGTTATGTCCGTTAAAATATCAAATAACCAAAGGGAAGTAATCACTCTTAATGCATACGACATGTGTAATAGAGTAAGCGAGAGTTGTACGGAACCTTTTCTCCTGGCACCTGAGAGAATAACAAGCATTGAAATGAACAAGCGACTTTCATCCTCAATATAATGCCAAACCTAACAGAGTTATGCATATCACTGTTGCTACAAATGTTGCCCTTGCATTTAGTGCTTTGTTTGCTTGGTGAAATCAGTTCTTCATATTTGTGTGTAACAGAGGGCAGTAGCAAAATTGTGCGAAGACCTGCCATGCAAGATGATCCACGAAGACGGCGACCGGACATCACTCGCGCTAAAAAACTATTGAACTGGGAACCAAAGGTAAGCTGTTGTTTGCTATAACCTGAAGACGGCGGGGCTCAAAGTATCTGCCATTTATAGATCCTAGATAGCTTGTTGCCTGCATTGGCACTGGCCTACAGTGTACAAATGTAAGGTGTGTGATGACAGGTTGTTGTGACTAATACAAGTGTAAGGTATGTGATGACAGGTTGTTGCAACTAATACAGGTGTATGGTGTGTGCTGCAGGTTGTTGCGACGAATACAAGTGTATGCATACCTGTCAAGTCTTTCGTTATTCGTGTAATTCTTACGGAAATTTGATGTTTTTCAAGTCTTACGGCGTATGCCAAAGATCTTACGGTTTGGTCAAATAAAAAAAAGATCGCAAAGGTTCGTCCGAGAACAAAGTAACAGCTAAAAAATCTCGCGGTAACTGATCCGGCGGAAGTACAAGGCAACGCGCATGTGCACACCATCAGCGCGATCTGACTGAGTACTGTGCGACCACGCTTGACCACACGCGACCTCTAATTAAAGCAGTTACCGTGAGTTCGAATCCCGGTCGCTGCTGCCTGGTGGGTTAAGAGTGAAGATTTTTCCGATCTCCCAGGTCAACTTATGTGCAGACCTGCTAGTGACTTAACCCCCTTCGTGTGTACACGCACGCACAAGACCAAGTGCGCACGGAAAAGATCCTGTAATCCATGTCAGAGTTCGGTGGGTTATGGAAACACGAAAATACCCAGCATGCCTACTCAACGAAAGCGGAGTGAAGCTGACTATGCTCTCAGAGTATAGTGTGGGGAACCCAAATGGGCAAACGAGCTCACACGTAACCAGACAAATTCTGGAACGTTGAAGAAGAAGAAGAAAAGCAGTTACATGTACTATTGTTGTTGTTCTCGGTATCTTCAAGGTATTTTCTCACGTGCGAAGTTTTAAGCCATAGAAATGAGGGATTTGTGATGCATTTTCGAAGAGCTAGCGATCGAAAGTGAAAGCAGCCAGATTCCTGTCACATCCGATCATGTCGGACTTGTTTTTAGAACACGTGCGACCTCAAACTAAAGCATTTACATGTAATATGTTTGTTGTTCTAGTATCTACACAGTATTTTCTGTGAAGCCATATAAATAAAAATAAGGGCGTTATGATGCATTTTCGAAGAGGTAGAGAGCGAAAGTTGGCACCGGATGTCTGTCACAACCGATCATAATACGACTTGTTTTTAGAACATGCGACCTCAACCTAAGCATTTACATGTCATACTTTTGTTGATCTGGTATTTGTCCTTGATTGTTGAGACACACATGAGTTTCTGGCTTGTAACCTGTGTGTTTTACATGTTCTGTTTGGCTAAAAATGTTCTCTTTTGCACATTGTGGTGGGGGTTTCCATTCATGATTGAATCACTGTGCTCAATGAATGAATGTTGAAACACACTTGTCTTGTGCCTTTACTATCATGTGGTGTTTTTGTGCATTCTGGTAAAATTTGTGTGAGGGGTGTAAATCACTAAATGTGTGTCTTGTTGGAAGTGTGCTGTCTTTGTACAATTTAGGTGATTCTCAGTACAATTTACATTTAAACATGCTTTGCATTTCAAAATTACATAAAACAGTGCAGTTGAGTGTTGAGAAAAGTGTTTTTCTTATTTGTGAAATAAGGCTGATTTCTTGTTTTTTTGTGTGTGTGTGTGTGTGTGTGTGTGTGTGTGTGCATGTATTTAGTTCTTGTGGTGATTAATCTAACGACTTCTGCAATTTTGCACGTTGTCTTATGCTTTTTGGTGCAAACTTATGGTTTGTCAGCAAAATCTTATGGTGAGAATCCACAAAAGCTTGACAGGCATGTGTATGGTGTGTGATGACAGGTTGTTGTTACTAATACAAGTGCAATGCTGTTGCCAGGCCTAGGTCTTCGGTCTCTGACGCATTTCTTTCTGATTTGACGCATTGGACCTAGCCTTGTATGGTCGATGGACCGATAGTTTTTATGTTTTGGTGGTCAACTGACCGATACATATTCGTACAAGGCGGACAAGGTCTGCAATGAATGGAATGGGAGTTGCAAAGTCGGAAAATAAACCCCGATCGAAATGCTCATGTTCGCTACGAGTGAAAATGCACTCGGTGCCGAGTCCGTATTTGTCGTCATTGACACTCGAGGCTGCGTTAACGGAAATACCCGATCCAGCCGGTGTACCTATTTACCGAAAACGGCGCAAACAGCGGAAAGTTCATCAATATAATACTATATAATACGGCATGGTAATGCGAAGATCAGGCAGGATCCCTACATTCTCACACCGGGCACTGTATCGGAAAGGGTAGGCCAGGAATGTCAGGCTCTTTCTCCTCGCAAAATTTATGGACAATTAAAACTAGGAAATGACATCAAAGCAATGCCAAAGGACTTGAAACAGGTTCAGAATAAGAAGGATAGGGAAAAATGCGAATAGCCTGAAAATGTTGCCCCAAAAAAAGTTGCTAAAAGTTGCAAGTCAGCAAATGAGCGCCATACACTAATTTCTGTGAGAATCAGATAATAAAGTGTTATCATTGTTCAATGGCTTTATTGTCATTCTTGCGTAAATAGATAGATTTAACTCCGGACAGTAAATTATTTTGCATTGCATGTATCAAGGTATGGCGGTACAATTTGCACCTATTGTTTTTTTCAAGCCAGGACATTTGGACCTATTGTGTTTTTCAGGAAGGTCCAAATGACCTATTGGCAACAACACTGCAAGTGTATGGTGTGTGATGACAGGTTGTTGTTACTAATACAAGTGTATGGTGTGTGATGACAGGTTGTTGTGACTAATACAAGTGTATGGTGTGTGATGACAGGTTGTTGTGACTAATACAAGTGTATGGTGTTGGCTGACAGGTTGTTGTTACCAATACAAGTGTATGGTGTGTGATGACAGGTTGTTGTGACTAATACAAGTGTATGGTGTGTGATGACAGGTTGTTGTGACTAATACAAGTGTATGGTGTGTGCTGACAGGTTGTTGTGACTAATACAAGTGTATGGTGTGTGCTGACAGGTTGTTGTGATTAATACAAGTATATGGTGTGTGATGACAGGTTGTTGTGACTATTACAAGTGTATGGTGTGTGATGACAGGTTGTTGCAACTAATACAAGTGTATGGTGTGTGCTGACAGGTTGTTGTGACTAATACAAGTGTATGGTGTATGCTGACAGGTTTTTGTGATTAATACAAGTGTATGGTGTGTGATGACAGGTTGTTGTGACTAATACAAATGTATTGTGTGTGCTGACAGGTTGTTGTGACTAATACAAGTGTATGGTGTGTGCTGACAGGTTGTTGTGATTAATACAAGTGTATGGTGTGTGCTGACAGGTTGTTGTGACTAATACAAGTGTATGGTGTATGCTGACAGGTTGTTGTGATTAATGCAAGTGTATGGTGTGTGATGACAGGTTGTTGTGACTAATACAAGTGTATTGTGTGTGCTGACAGGTTGTTGTGACTAATACAAGTGTATGGTGTGTGTGCTGACAGGTTGTTGTGATTAATACAAGTGTATGGTGTGTGATGACAGGTTGTTGTGACAAAATACAAGTGTATGGTGTGTGCTGCATGTTGTTGTGACTAATTCTGCGAGTGTATGAGTCCGAGTGTCTTGGTCCTTGTCGATTTGTATTTCGTATAATGTTCACTATATATTGTATATTTTGTAAGCGCTTAGGGCTATATTTAGATTAGGCGCACAAATGTTCATAATAATAATAATAATGGTGTGTGCTGACAGGTTGTTGTGACTAATACAAGTGTATGTTGTGTGATGACAGGTTGTTGTGATTAATACAAGTGTATGGTGTGTGCTGCATGTTGTTGTGACTAATACAAGTGTATGGTGTGTGCTGACAGGTTGTTGTGACTAATACAAGTGTATGGTGTGTGCTGACAGGTTGTTGTGACTAATACAAGTGTATGGTGTGTGCTGACAGGTTGTTGTGACTAATGCAAGTGTATGGTGTGTGCTGACAGGTTGTTGTGACTAATACAAGTGTATGGTGTGTGCTGACAGGTTGTTGTGACTAATGCAAGTGTATGGTGTGTGCTGACAGGTTGTTGTGACTAATACAAGTGTATGGTGTGTGCTGCATGTTGTTGTGACTAATACAAGTGTATGGTGTGTGCTGACAGGTTGTTGTGACTAATACAAGTGTATGGTGTGTGCTGACAGGTTGTTGTGACTAATACAAGTGTATGGTGTGTGCTGACAGGTTGTTGTGACTAATACAAGTGTATGGTGTGTGCTGACAGGTTGTTGTGACTAATACAAGTGTATGGTGTGTGCTGACAGGTTGTTGTGACTAATACAAGTGTATGGTGTGTGCTGACAGGTTGTTGTGACTAATGCAAGTGTATGGTGTGTGCTGCAGGTTCCCATGACTCTGGGGATCAACCTGACCATTGAGTACTTCCGCAATGAGCTGCTGCGTTCACGCCACAGTCAGAGAAACTTTCATGCCCCAGAGCACATCAAATTCTGATCATTGGGATTCAAACATCGCTTTGTTTATTAACATATCTTCGAATAATTTGTGTTCATATGTGAGGATTTGATTCATTATTTTGCCTTTGTTTACCATTTGTTATTGGATTTGGAAGACCACGTCAAGATTGATCATGCAAATGTTTCTGTAAACACATATTTATTTGATGTACTTCTTCATAAGCATCCTTCTCATCTTTTGCAGATGCTGTTGGAAAAATTGTTTTGATGTTTTTACTATCTCTGGGGTTGTACAGTATCTCTGAAAAAGGTTTTTAGTCATATTTTCAGGCATGGGAATTGTCCACGAAATTTCCGCGAAAAGGAAATTACGTTTCAGCGAAAATAAAAAACTCGGCGGCAAAAAGGTAAATTAAATTATATGTATACTGTTGTCTCTCTATCCATTATTTGCTTACACGAGAACTATCAAAATATTGGTCTAAAAGGCTAAAATTCGTTTTCCTCCCCCCAACGGGGCTCTGCCCCTGTACCCCGCCGGGGCCTGGGCCTGGGCGGCCCCTGGACCTCTTTTCAGAGTTTTTTCTATTTTGGAATTCCCATGCCTGATTGTTGCATGCAATCTGAACAGGTTTTGGGTTCTTTTTATGCTTATTCCACTTGCTTTATACAGTAAAATCACGTCATAATATTTAATTCAGAATAATGTTCAAGTTTACAAGAATATGAAAAACTTTAAAAAAAAAAATCATTTGTCGTGTTGAACTACACAAGGTGTCTGATATGAGAGCACATGTGAATATAGACCCAGCTCTGCCCTTCTGCTGATCCTGCATCTTGTTATGCTGAGAAACAATGGCAGCTAGTGACATGATTACAGTCACACCATGTGCCGACTGATTACATTCATGTCTTGAATGGCATTTTGTTCAAGCTGTAGGACGCAACTTATCAGATTTATGCCATTCATGCCTGCTGCCTTATTCTTCTTCGCTGCTCGATCTGCCACAACCTATATCTTCCTCTGCCTTTTGCTTGATGGATTCTCCCTGAATTTCCTTTTTAGAGGTGGAGTTTAGAAAAAAAATAGCTGGTGGAGGCATTGAATGTATCGAGTTGAGGATAGATGCTTGCAGCAGGATAAAGTGTGTACTCATACACCTAAAGACTCGACTGTTTTTTCGGGCCTACAAAAAATAATAATGACCATTCAGAGAATAGATTTTTAAAGGTTGAAGGTCACTCTTTCCAAATATGGAACGTTCGCAAGTGACAGTTCCCTCTTCCAGGCTGTGTGTTTTGGCCATTAGGCGGAATAAGGACTATATTTTGGTGATTCTGACATAGTCAAAAAACAGGAATTCCCTCTGAGTACGTCCACATACAAGAAGTGCAACAAATTCAACGAAGAGTAGCTGTTACTTGGCCTTCAAAACATAGATTTTTCAGCAAGTTTTTAG
Organism: Littorina saxatilis; assembly: GCF_037325665.1. Lineage (NCBI taxonomy): Eukaryota > Metazoa > Mollusca > Gastropoda > Littorinimorpha > Littorinidae > Littorina > Littorina saxatilis. Next base: position 14,915,118 of record NC_090257.1, on the reverse strand, counting down.
ATTTCTTAGCACTCACTCACTTTGAAAATCATCACTTTATTGCAAAAAAGAGGATGAAATTGACAAAATGAACATCATACAGTGATTCTAGGGTGTTCAAAGTACCTAAAAATGCTGAGAACCAAAAGCATGTCCAAAAACCATTTTGGACCCAGATTCAGTGCCACCTCTTGTATTTAAGGCAAGTGAACTTACTAATTACTTGTTACATGAATTATTTTACTCTTTCAATTTTCCAATGAGGGCACTCCTGTATTTTTCCTTGTGTTCAAATGTGATAACAGAAATTGTTTTGATTTTTGATGCTTTGAGGGTTTGATTTACTTTGTTTGCTTTGTTTTGCATCCCCAAATGTGTCCATACTCTATTGTATAAAAGTGCTTATGTAAAATATTGCCACAACTGACATGTCATTTCTTGTGTTTTTTTGTTTTTTATTTTATTTTGTGTGTGTTTCTATTTAACTGCCTTTGGGAAGAGCAGTGTTACTAAATCCAATGTGCCTAATTCCTCTAACATTCCATATTCATTACATCTGTAACAGTGGGTTCAGGTGGCATGTACATTAATGTACATGAGTGCAGATACAGAATGCATGTCTGTTTATTTAAATGCGAGTATCAGTGTATTGTGGACATCAGACAACCAAGACGTGCAAGTGTGTTCCTTCAAGTGGAAACAGCTAAGACAGCATGCAGTTTGTGTGCTGAAGTCCAGTTACGCAACAATGTGTTCTTTGTTTTGTTTTGCAAATGTTTTGTACATATCTTTTGTTTAGCTTTTAGTTTCAGCAGCTACATTAGGTTTTGACTGTCATGAATCAGGAGACGATGGTACTGCATATGATTACCGAGGAATTGTATGCTTTTATCTAGATTTCCATCAGTCTAGAAGTGCATAGCCAAATGTATGTGATTCATGTGTCAGTGCTTATGTGTGTGTTAATATTAATGTATCTTGTGTATGTATGTTTGTATGCTGGTTTTGATATTGTTCCTATCTTGGGAGTTTGATCAGAGCGGTGATTTGATTGATTTGTGATCAAAACTGTGATGTACTCTGCTTGTATACATAATTCCATTGGTCTTGATAGACATTTGATCTATGATATGAATTGGAAGCTAAAGTCCCTGTATCGTTCTGATGCAGTCCATTGCTAAGAGTTAAAGGCAGAGTAAGCCTCCCGTAAACCATCACAGATACGGTCAGGCTTTTACACACAGTACAAACACCCTTTCATTTAAACACTCACCAATTGAGAACATCCTAGGTGCCCTCTGTAAAGAGCGAACAATTTTCAAAGAATTTATTTTTGCGTGGTTTATCTTACCCCTGAGCCATTGTGAACCCGTGTGATCCAGTTTTCCCTTTTCACAATGCAGTCGTCGTAGTTAGTCATTTGAATGCGACTCGACGTGAGCTTATCTACAATAGCACTTTTTTTATGCACGAAACAACGGCTGTGGTTCACAAGAACTCTAGCGATGGCTTGTGACTGTTGAGAGGAACGGCGATTTGCACTGATAAACCGGCCGTCGTCTGCTACGACCCTTGCGTGACCCTGCTTCCGGGCTTTTCTTTTTTTAAACTTTCACAACTTCGAATTGTTCTGATCTTGTCTTGATGAAAAACGAATTCTTTTATGATTAAAGAATGTTTGTGTAACAAGCTGTCAATTTATTATTTAGATTTTAAAAGTTAGGTCTTGCGCAAAAACGAGGCGCCGTTGTTGTTAACGGAACAAGTCTACGAAAATAAATTCTTGGAAAATGTCTCACGCTCGACAGAAAGCAGCCAGGATGTTCCCGTTCGGTGAGCGTTCAAATGGAAGTATGCTTGTACTGTATTTAGACGCTCGGGGAGCTCTGTGATGGTTTACGGGAGGCTTACTGTGCCTTTAAACGCTAGTTGTTAAGATAATTGATAACTTTCAATGTGAACTGAAGTTCTTTTTTTTACTTAATGAATTGCTCTGCTAGCTTATTTCACATGTATATTTAATATGTAGTTTTGACGTTTTTACTGAACCTTGACATTGATTACTTACGGATTTGGGGGTTCCTTTATCAGCAGTCAAAAGAACAGTTTTAATGACACATTTTTTAAAGGGACACATGGTGGCCAGATTATGCCACAAGGGTGTGCAGCTGTTTTAGACATGGAAAACATTGAGACATGTGAACATTGGGACATGGTAATGTTGAGACATGGTAACGTTGAGACATGGTATCATCATTAAGACATGGTAACATTGAGACATGGTAACATTGAGACATGGAAAACAAAGAGACATGGTAACATTGGGACATGGTAATGTTGAGACATGGTAACATTGAGACATGGTAATGTTGAGACATGGTAATGTTGAGACATGGTAACGTTGAGACATGGTAACGTTGAGACATGGTTACGTTGAGACATGGTAACGTTGAGACATGGTTACGTTGAGACATGGTAACATTGAGACATGGTAATGTTGAGACATGGTAACGTTGACACATGGTAACGTTGAGACGTGGTTACACTGAGACATGGTAACGTTGAGACATGGTAATGTTGAGACATAGTTACATTGAGACATGGTAACGTTGAGACATGGTAACGTTGAGACATGGTAACGTTGAGACATGGTAACGTTGAGACATGGTACATGGACAGATTCAGACATGAAAACATTGAAGGTGAGAGAGAGTAAGAGCTGCGGTCCCGTGATCCATGTAAAAGTCATTTTTAATCCAAAATGTGTACCAGATAGTCAAGTGGACTCCCCCCGCGGGTTAGGGGGAAGAATTTACCCGATGCTCCCCAGCATGTTGTAAGAGGCGACTAACGGATTCTGTTTCTCCTTTTACCCTTGTTAAGTGTTTCTTGTATAGAATATAGTCAATGTTTGTAAAGATTTTAGTCAAGCAGTATGTAAGAAATGTTAAGTCCTTTGTACTGGAAACTTGCATTCTCCCAGTAAGGTCATATATTGTACTACGTTGCAAGCCCCTGGAGCAAATTTTTGATGAGTGCTTTTGTGAACAAGAAACAATTGACAAGTGGCTCTATCCCATCTCCCCCCTTTCCCCGTCGCGATATAACCTTCGTGGTTGAAAACGACGTTAAACACCAAATAAAGAAAGAAGAAAAGTCAAGTGGACGGCCTTAAATGGCATATCAAGTTAGGTTCAATTCCCCTTTAAACAACCACAAATAAATTAATTAATGGAATAGAATGAAAAAGCTGGTTTTCTCATATATATTTTTGTCTGTGCCCAGTGTATGCTAATCATTGCAAAAGCTGCATGTTTGTCAATATAAATTATAATTGAAATTCTTGGTAACTTGAATTGAGGAATACATGTATTTTGTGTGCCATGACCAACCTGAGAAATACAATAAATGTATACATGCACTCAGATTTTGTTTGTTCACACGGTCATCTTGCTACCATTTTGTTGGCTTTTTTATGAGAGTATGTCCAGATGCCTTTGAGGCAAAATTATCAAGAAATTGTCCATATGAATATTTCGCCATTTTGAAGTACTGTACCTGCTCACTGACTGAAAAGTAGTATTTAATACTTCCTCAAATGACTACCAACTTGGGAAATATTGCAAGGAGTCTTTAAAAGTAGTCTGTGACTGGTACTACATTTAGCATAGTGCTGATACATTCTTCCCTTGCGTAGTTCAAAATGACTTGTATGTCAAAACACAGAGAAGTGTTGTAAAGTGTTTATGATTGTGTTCTATTCCGTCAATGGTGTCATTCTGGTAATGATGTTGTTATTGCTTTTGTAAAGCGCTTTGTGTGTTCGAAAGCGCTATAGAAATCACCATTATTATTATTATTATTATTAAGATGACTCGCAAGAAACTGAGGGCTAAGCTGCCTTATCAACATATTAAGTTTACACCCATTTTATACTGATGGAAACTGGTCAGAAGATTTTGAAACATGTGGGGCAAAACATCCAGTTGTTTTTAATACATGACATTGTGTAAGTGCATCTTGCTTTCCTGGCAAAATATACCTGTTGCTTGTTCCATTTGTACCTTTGGTTTTGCGACATAGTGAAAGAGAGTTAAGATGGAGCCGTTTGAGATACACATTTGGTTTTTGAACTTTCTGTGTTCATTTGTACACTGAGCTTAAGAGATACAGCATTTAATTTTTAATTTCTTTAATTTGTTGAAATTTTTTTACTGTTCTGTACATTTTATAATGAAACAGATTAAACGTTAAAAATCAATAAATGAAAAATAATAAATCAATCAGTTAATCAGTAAGTACTGTTGTCATTTGTAACTTACAGAGGTTATTTATTACGAGAGTAACTGTCGTCATTTTACATTATATTGTTCAAAAGTCTTGAAATATGATCACATTTGGTATTTTGATGATCATAGCAACATCACTGTTCTAAGGCCTAAAGTGAAGTGGCAAACTGAAGTTATTCTTGTTAGGTATTCCATCCGTTTGAGAATTTACATACTGCCTAAAATTGTCAGTCGCGATTACCAATGGTGACAAAAATGAACACACCTAATTTATATCGTTAACTTTTGAAGAATCTTCAAAACATCGTGGAACAGGTGTCTAAAAAAAAGTTGTATGCAATCAGTAGCATTAGTGCCCAGACATAATTTGTGATACGGCGGTCCCCGCAATCTCTTTTTGCACTAGACATTATTTTTTTTGTGTGAGCAATATGTGAAAAGATCTGTCTTGTTCACCAAGGTTATAAAGGAATTAATGTGTCTGCAGTTGTTATATCTGGCCAACAGTTAGGTTGAACATTAAGTCCCTACTGCAGTTTTGTGTAAACTCGGAGGCAAAAGAAACGCAAATAAAGGATGCGTTAATTAAACCTTTATTGGATTGGATTGGATTGGATAAGATTTACAGTCCAGTGAGGTTACCCTCATGGAAATTCGGGCTGCTTTCTCCCCGGGGAAAGCGAGCTGCCATACATACGGCGCTACCCATATTTTTTTTTCCTGCATGCGTGTATTCATGTTACCTGAGACTTAGTGCCGTGTGAGATGGAATTTTTTTACTTTATTCCAAGTCCCACGGGTATTTGATGGACATTTTTATCTATGCCTATACAATTTTGCCAGGAAAGACCCTTTTGTCAATCGTGGGATCTTTAACGTGCACACCCCAATGTAGTGTACACGAAGGGACCTCGGTTTTTCGTCTCATCCGAAAGACTAGCACTTGAACCCACCACCTAGGTTAGGAAAGGGGGGAGAAAATTGCGGCCTGACCCAGGCCTGAACACGCAACCTCTCGCTTCCGAGCGCAAGTGCGTTACCACTCGGCCACCCAGTCAATCAAAAAGAAAAACATGATACTACCATGTTCTGCACGTGTTGTTTTAGCGGTCTTATCTTGTTAGAACCGTGTTTGCCGTTATCTGGGTCACACGCGAGGTCTTGTTGACGGGGATCCCAAACCGTCATGGGGACCACTTTCAGCATGTACAAAATGTGGAAAAGCAGCTTTTCGTGTTCAGGCAAAGCTGTACCGTACTCACAAAACTGTTACATTCATTTCTGCGACACAGGCGCGATTGCCAAGACTATCACCAGAGAAGCGCCAACAGGCGATCGGAAGACTTGATGCCGGACGCCTTGGTGGGTAGAACCTGGTAAATCGGCGTCCTGCTCAACGTGCGGAGGGTTCTTTTTCGCACGAGAAGCGCTTTTGCCTGGAACCGGCCGGGCGTGTCCGGATCTGGCGAAGACATGAACAGCGGTTTGCTAACAATAACATCCTGATCGATGGGGAGGTGCCAGCGTCATGATATGGGCCGCCATTGGTGTCAATCAGCGAGTGGCGCCTGTCTTGTGGCTACTAAACAATAAACTCCTAATACTTCTTTAAACGTTCTGTAAAAATGATTTGTATGAAAAGTGTTGAAAAGAAGAGATAAAATAAATCCTCAAGGCAGTGAACACACTCACCACGCACTGACATACGAAAGCAGCCACACAAACACAGCACAGAGGAGCGTGTGCAGATGCTTTGCAAGAATAAGCTTGAAACCCAGTTTGAATAAATAGCAGCAGATAGAGCTGCATGTCATAATCATGTAATTTATGTTCATCTTGTCTGGCTTTATTGACTGCATGCCGATCATGTGGCATGGCAGTGACTTTTCACTCTTCAGTCGGAAATACACTGTACATAACACAGCTCCCACTCTCCCTCACTAATGCCTACCCCAAGCCGTAACAACTGATGCTTGGAAATTGTGTGGAAGAGTACACCTCTCTATTTCTCTCCAATGCTCTTCCTGCTGACATCCAGTGACACCGGACACCCCACAGAGTTTAGCCAGCTACCCCTCCACCCCCCCCCCCCCCCCCCCCCCCCGCCTCCCTCTCTCTCTCACTCCCTCCAGCCATGTACTGTTGGGCTGTGGCCAGAGAGGTCAGCTCCAACTGTTCACTCAGAGCAAAACCAGTTGACTGTGTCGTAACTTTTGACACAGCAAGACAACTGAAGGGTTCACAGATTAGGCAACCGACTCACTGGTCAAGGCTGATGGGAAACAAGAGTATCTTGTCAATGAAAGAGGTTACACACAGACACACGATGCTGAGAACTGTGGCCGGTTTTTCACTCTCTTTCGCTCAGGACCTTCATCGACTGTGGTTTCTGTTGTTTACGTCCAACAGACAAGAATAAAGAGCACAGTGCAGTTTCATGTTGGCATCTTCGCATGTACTCCACTCCTGACCAAAACTACCCCCCCTCCTGATGGGTACAGGTGCACTCAAGTTACCAGTGACTGTCGTCACGCCATTGCGGCTGTGATCTTTGCACCAAGAGCCGGACTGCTCTGTTATCGATTTTGTTGTGGTGAAAATTTGACGATGGTCTGTCCGTACATTGGAGGTATGACCTGCTGTTGGGGCCGAAAATGAGTGTCCGTGTCCACGTTTTGCAGGTGTCCGTTTAAGGGGGGGCAAATATAGAAGGAAAACACTCCGTGCCGAGCAAATGTGTCCGTACATGTCAGGTGTCCGCTCACGCCGGGGGCCGTACATTGCAGGGACTGCTGTATGTAAATGTGTTAATGAAACGATGTGGTAACAGATTTTGGAAGGATGTTTTGAAACATTATAAGAAATGCTGTTCCTTAAGCGAGGTAATTAATGTGAATGATTTTGTTTCCGAATGTATACATTACAATTTGAACATTATACGAGACGTGGTACAATAGTAAATAAGGAATAGATTGAAAATGATGTAGTGTTTGTCCATCAGTTGCTACATTTAAATGGAAACGTCTTTACCTTTGAAGAATTTAGGTTAAATTTTTCTTTTGTTCAAAATAATTTTTGGCTCACGTATGTGTAGCCTATGCGATGCTAACTTTTGTCTGTCTGTGCGTGCGTGCGTATGTATGTATGTATGTATGTCTGTGGTAGAAACTTTAACATTTGACTGAACACCGAAATACTAATTTTACCTGGTTATTATTCAAGCAACAGCTTCAAAGTATTGAAGCAATGATCAACATTTCGTCGGCACGTATGTAGTTAAAGTGTGTATCCAAAGAAAACGGGTGGTGGTTTTTTTTGGGGGGGTAAAAACAGGTGACTGGTTTGTGTCGTGTGTGGTATGTAGACCAGGTCAGGGGTCAAGGTTAGGTCAGATCGCGTGAAGGATTGTGGTATAGATACAGTTATCACCGAGCTGCAGTTCGCCGATTCGGAGAAGACGATTTCACATTGTTCGGTTTCGTAGCTCCAGAAAAATAGATAAGGAAGATACCAAAGGAGATTTCCTACAGGTTAATCTGTACAGCGTGTTTCCAGTGTCTGCACGAGGAAGCGCTGTCGAAAGCACAGTGTCGATATGTCCATCTGGCAGTCGTGTCCCCGTAAGTAGGCTACAGACAGACAGATCTAGATATAGTGTCGCACTCTTGCACCGTATCACCTATGCTTACTGTGTGTGTGTGTGTGTGTGTGACGGAGTGATTGAGTTTGTGTTACTGTTTGTCGATTTCTTACGTGAGCCTTGAAGGCTTCGCCTCTTGTTTATTCTATGAGGGAGTGATTAAGTCCTTACGAAAATATCAGAGAAAAGTAAAAATTGATTCGTTGAATGGTTTTCAGATTAGGGATTATAAACCCTGGCAGATTATTTGTAGAGGCAAACAGGCAATTAAAGAAGTCTTTTTGAAATCAAAATTTGATGATAACCCTGCAGGCATGAACAGATGGAATATGTATTTTTACAACCTGAACTGGAAACAAGATTTTTGATAAGTGTTTTAAAACAACTAAGGACACACAGTTAAGATGGTTCCAGACCAGATTGCTTCACCGCATTCTTGGTGTTGCTAGCCGGTTATTTGTTCAAAAGATTCTTGACAGTCCCCTTTGTGCCTTTTGTAAAATTGAAAATGAAACAATTTCCCATATATTTTGGTACTGCCCGCTTAGTCGGAAATTTTGGACTGATTTGAAAGATTTGTTAAACAGAAGTGGTATTTACCGCGCAAATGTTCTTTTCACAGAAGAATTTATTTTGTTTGGGTGTATGAACAATGTTAAGGTAGATGTGGTTTTGGATTTTATCATTTTGTTTGCAAAGTTTTATATTTATAAGAGTAAGTTACAAGAGACAAGGCCACTGTTAGAAATATTTTTAAGAAATTTGAAATACAGATTTGAAATAGAAAAATATTCCAGTTTCAATTCTGGTAACATTACCAAATTTGTAGAATTATGGTCCCCATATGAAGAGTTGGTTAGGTAGTACGCTAGGTTGTGCAGAGATGTGATGATTTGCGTATATAAGCTACTCACAAAAAGTTAAGGATCACTTGCACACAAATTCATAACTTTCCAAAAAAGAAAGCCAATGCGTTGGTATTTGGCAAACGTTTAATTCAATGCTTTAGTAATAACGATTCAACATTTCCTTCAATTTCGAGCAATCGTTTGGTCTGTACATTTTATCAAAGTGTGTACGTATCGAAATTTAATTTCACAAAGTCGTTGAAATCACAAGACATGGCATTCAGATGCTCCCAAAAGTTCAGTAATGCGTGTAACCGCCCTGGCTGTTCTGGCACTCGACACAGTGAGTCCTCATAGAGTTGACCAGGGTGGTGAAGATCCTCTGTGGAACCGCCTGCCACTCAGCCTGCAGCATCTGGTAGAGGTGCTGGACATCCCTGGGAGGGGGGAGGTTGCTCCTCACTTTGCGATCCAACTCATCCCAGAGGTTCTCAATCGGGTTGAGATCGGGACTGCATGCTGGCCACTCCATTCTGTCGACTCCAGACTGCTGCAGGAAGTCGTTGACCACCCTTGCCCTGTGGGGGCGAGCGTTGTCATCCTGGTAGACAGCCTGCGGTCCCATCTACTGCAGTGTAGGCACAGCCAGCAGTCGAAGGATCTCATCCCGGTATCGGCGGCCAGTCAGGTTACCCTGTACATGAAACAAGGGTGTTCTGTGGTGAAGGCTGAAGGCCCCCCAGACCATTACAGAACCTCCACCAAAGGCCACCTTTTCATGGACAGTGGCGTCAATGTAGCGTTCCCTTTGGCGTCTCCAGACCCTCAGTCAGTCGTCGTCGTGGTTCAGGGTGAAACGTGATTCATCACTGAACAGAACCTGGGACCATTGCTGACGTGTCCACCTCACGTGACGTCTCCAGAAGGCGCGGCGTGCTGCCCTATGGGCTGGAGTTAAGCGTGGCGGTACAGCTGGGCGACGAGAACAGAGGTTAAACCCATGAAGGCGATTCCGTATGGTCTGCTGGCTGATGTTGGTGTTAGTAGCCACCCTCAGCTGCCTTCGAATAATGCTGGAAGAGGCTGTTCTTGTAATTGTTTGCAAGGCTAGTCGTTCAATGAGACGATCTTCACGTGGAGTTGTCTTCTTTGGTCGCCCAGGTCTGCGTCTTTCCTGGACCCTCCCAGTGGCTGTGAAACGTTGAATCAGTCTGACAATGACCGAGATGGACACGTGAAGTCGCCTGGCCACTTCTCGCTTGGGGACACCATCTTGGAACCATGCAACAGCTCGTCCCCTCTCAAACTCATTCAATTTTCGTCGTGGAGGCATTGTCAGATGCCTAATAGTGGTGGTATGTCTTCTCAAAAAGCCAAGCAAGTGACAGCATCTCACACATAAACAGCAGTTCTTGCACGTGCATAATGGTTTTTCCATGTGGCTTGTGCAATGTGTTCGGGCTGAACGGTCCAAAACAAGGTCCTTTTTCGCAAGTTTCCGCTTTGTCTTTTGCTTCCAAGCTCAGTAGTAGAGAATCCTGTGCAATTTTCCCACTAACACAACATCGCCCACTTACAGCTGAATAAGAATTCATAACAATTTGGTTTGACTGAGAAATAAATAACAGTAGCGAACTGATTTTATTGAGCACCTGTTTTCTCATAGTGATCCTTAACTTTTTGTGAGTAGTTTATATGTGTTTTTGCTTTGATTTTTGTTTGTTTGTTTGTTTGTTTTTTGACGGTATTATTAACTGACTGTATTATTATTAAGCAGGTAATACGTCCATAATGTCAAGTATTGTAATCTGCATGTTATGTTAAGCTCCGGCCTTACTTGTAGGCGAACGGTATGTTATATGTTCCTTTGTTTTTCATTTGTGCCTCCAACTTTTCACAGAAGATGCTGGATTAGGCTACTCGGTCATGAGGTTTCTGCATAAAAATGCCATCATTTTGTTGAGACACTGTTGTGGATGCAATGAATAAATTGTTACTCAAGATTTAGCAGGTTACAAATGGAGCGAGTCAGTGTGAAGTTTCTGTGTTGCAGTTATTGTTTATTAGGCGATGTAGCCAGTCAGAACCCTGACACTATGGCTACAGGAGTAATTGATGAGTGCAGGATGACTCAACATTTCAATCATCATTCCTGCCATTAGACTAACAAGGGTTTTAGTTAAAAAGTGTGCCAGATAGCCAAGTTGAGGGCCTGTAAATGGCATAGAAAGTTTGAAGGTTTTTACAAGTGAACGCATGGAACTATGTGTTGCAACACAAGATGTCATTGTCAAGGAAACTAGCTGTCACGTTAAAAGAAGACAATCAGCCTCGGTGCCCTTCAAGTGGATCTCTGCTCCCTGTAGTTTAGTTCATGAAAGTTGTTGGCTCTTCACTGCTTCACAGGGTCTGGGGGGGTGTTTCACAGACCCTTTGTTAACTTATATTATTTTGTGCAATGCAGTTTCAGGTAATAAAATATGAAGTGTTTTTTCTTCCAGAGGCTTTGCTGATTGAAGAAGAGAGATTCATGTGTGTGCCCTTTCAAAAATAATGTATTGATATATCGGGCAGATATTCTCTACAGGTTTTTTTCAACAAATTTAGGTATGTATACCGAGAGGCATAAATTCCGCAAACTGAACTTTAAAAAATCACAAAAAATCAACTCAGTGGTGAATGTTTTCAATGTTTGAATATTTTCTTTATTGGCCATTTTAGTGTTTATAAACCTTCGCTTTATTGATTTTGAATAGAACATCATGAAATGACAATTTTTTAAAAAAAAGTGACCAGAGTCCAAGCGCTATGATTTCGGAAAACGTTCAGTGTTCATCATGTTCAATGCTTTGGCCAGCTCTAAGCATCCCAATCGCTTGCTGTCTCTCTCCTTCATCAAGTCGTGGCATGATTGCGATATCTGATACAGCCAAACAGCCAGTTGCATTTTATAGGGCCACACACTATCTTTTTTACGTTATGAAAACACGTGAGTTCAGCCCATTGTCTTTATTAGCACAGTGAGCTGTGGCTGGATCAGCAATACTGCAAAGCGCACGCCGACAGCGTGAAACATTTGCTCCGACACTTAAGATGTCAACTACAAATTACAGGTTCAATCTGATTTTCGTTTGAGAGCAAAATCGTTCAATGCACTATTTGCAGAATTTATGCCTTTCAGTATATAATCCTGCAGCTGATATCTGGATTCATACACACACAAAAAAGAGAATTGAAATAGTTTTCCGAGATTTATTGCACATAATGTAAACAGACAAAGCTTCAAACTTGTTGCATTTAAACACAAATTGAATAGTGAGAAATACTGCACATAAAATCCACAGAAATAACTATTTGGGTCACGGCTACATGATTCTTATTCAAGTTGATTATTAAGCACATTTATCACCACTAAGAAGTCAGTTCCTGCTCGGCAGAAAAATAATGGGTACAATAACAGAACACACTTACTTTTCTGCTTCTTATGTACAGCTGTTTGTTCATACAGCCCTACTCAGAATATATATTAGCCCAGAAGTACGATAATCAACCAAAGTCAGTTTAAGTGGAGTGCATAGCCCTTACTAGACTGGCCTTGACCTACAAAGACGAGTGTTGTCTGCAGTTTCTCGTGACATGTTCACATTGCCCTTTTTACTGATCTTTTCTAAATATGTATCCCATAAATAAAGCATTTCATGTATCACATTTGTTCAAAAGCACACTGAAATATCGTCTGAATTTATGAAACCATCATATTTTATCACTCTACAGGTCAACATTATTGTCTCAAAGAAAGCCTCACATGAGGTCTTCACTCTACAGGTCAACATTATTGTCTCAAAGAAAGCCTCACATCAGGTCTTCACTGTACAGGTCAACATTATTGTCTCAAAGAAAGCCTCACATCAGGTCTTCACTCTACTTCCATCTTTCAGTCAGTCTGTGCCTGCGCTAAATACTTTACTTATTGTGACAATTTCATTCTTTATGGTAATACGTACTGGAATGAACATGCACGCAATGAATGTGGTGTTGCTGGTACTGTAGTATGGGTATGAAACATATGAAGCCTCGCAAGAAAATTGGTGCTTAGTTGCCTACTGGTAATCGTTTCATGTTATGTATTTCAAATAACATTTTGTTTAAACCAAGCAAATTGTCAAACAAGCATTGTCAGATGAAAACCTTTCCAGGTAATTAGTCGCATTACCTGTTATCATTGCAGACATACACACAGAAAGCAAACCTAACTGTACAAATTATCTTCTTTCTTGAGTACTCAAACTAAAACACATTAATGAACTATACACATTCATTCAAATTAAGATGCATAAATGAAGTTATGTTTACATATTAATTCATTAAAAAAATGTATGCACATCACTATCTGAATTTATCAGCACAGTGTCGATCGTCGTTCAAGTTCACTCAACCCCTCAGTGATTCTCTGCAGTGTCTTCATATCAGATACTAATGTAGTTACAAATAATCCCTTTGGATAGTTTTTGTACAATATTTATGCAAAAAGCTGATGTCAAATAATTACAAGGTTTAATTCAACCATGTTTTTGTGAAACTGTTTGCCAACAGGAGTGTCTCCATTCATCAAAAAATGTGTACCATCTAAATGTGCAGGCTATAATGAGGGCAGGGTACAAAACAATTCTCGAACTAGTTCTGTAAAGAATTAAAAACAAACGAGCAAGGTAATGTTAGAGGAACGTTTAATTGTGACAAAACAAAACGTTACGTACCTTGCTTGCTTTTTTACTCTGAATTTTGGAACATTGTCAGTGTATTTGATTTTAGTTCTGTCAAGCTTCCAGAAATCATCAAGCTACAGACTTTCAAAGGCCTTGCACAAGTGAGTATCACTGCATATGAATGTGGCCACAAGGAACACACTTACTGAGGAAAATACTGCAACAGGGGTTTCTGTGCTCCATGCAGGGCTGGCCGAATCCACCATCACACCATTCTAGGTAGCACAATTTTGCTGTTAAAGTTTTCAGATCATAATTCCACAAAAATAGTTCTCACTGAATAACATGAAGGAAAGAAAGGCATGCTCCAAAACGTAACACTGACCTGTGTTCTTATCCTTGGTATACTCATTATTTCAAAACCAGGCATTCTTGGTTCAATGTCCATCCTTTCAGTTTGACATGACTTTTTTTAATCAAGTGGCTTTTGTACCCTTATTAGGTAAAACATTCAACTCAACTGACAGGCAAGTAAGCAGATTTGGCCAGCCCTATGCACATGTCACAGGAAACATTTGTATGGCAATAATCTGTACAAATGACACAGTGTAGATGTTTTCATAAGTAAACATGTATAATATTGTAAAAAAAAAATTTAAAAAAAAATAAAAACCCAGCTCTGTTCAAGATATATGTATCCTTTGCCATGCAAACCACAGTGAGAAGAAGAAGGCCCCCCCCAAAAAAAGAAACGGAAGAAGAAGGCCCCCCAAAAAAAGAAACAGAAAAAGAAGGTTAAGTAAAGAGTACAAAATCTGTTCCAGTATTGAAGACATAAACAACCCCCAAAAAACATCAAAGAAAACAGTACATGCCTCAAAGATAAAGTCGAAAAAAGATAAGTAAATTAGAACATTCTTTCAAATACACTGAAATTCCCAGAGACTGAAAACCACCTGTTAAAATGAAAAGCAGACACATTCGATTTAGTCACACAAATAAAATCCTAATCCTAAGCATGATATCAAAAAACAATTCAGAAAATAATGTACATCTAGCAAATGTTTGAAGACCTAAAAAAAAAAAAAGAAGAAAAAAGCGACACACCCATGAGTCTTTAATATGTTCCCTCTTTCTAACATTCACATTAGAACCAACCAAATATCTACCCAAACAGAAAACATGGGTGAACTTGCAATTGCGATTTCTGAATAAAGCTACAACATAATTGTGAAATATATGCATTATTTGCTTGCATGGAATTATCAGATATGTAACAACATGCAGTTCCTCTTTTAAGAAGAACTCTTTTATCCCTACAGCAATAACCATTTTAAATGCTGATCATACCAGATGTTAATTTCAATTCTACACTTGAGCTGTTCAGACTCTGCGCGTATGTGTGAATGTGTGTGTTTTTATGCGCTGTGTGTGTGAGCGTCAGTGACTGTGATATGTATTTATTATGCTCATTGTTTAAATACTCATGTGATAAATTGATTTATTAGTAGTGAACTTATGTTCAAATGTGCTTTACGATCGTGTGTTTGTGTTATTAGAAATGCGATGTGGTGCCAAAAGACAATTTTCCATGTTAACGTAAAATGAAAATGGACATTAAAGTTATCTTATCTTATCTTTAGTAGCATTAATTCCTTTCTGACATTTCATTTTGGAATTTGCTGCTGCAAGCAACACCTGCTCAACAAGCATGCAGCATTAGCAAAGGGGGTCTTCTCCCTGTCCCATAACTTAACTAAACAGGTTTTCAAGTAGGGGGTCTTCTCCCAGTCCCATAACTTAATTAACTAAACAGGTTTTCAAGTAGGGGGTCTTCTCCCTGTCCCATAACTTAATTAAACAGGTTTTCAAGTAGGGTGTCTTCTCCCTTTACCATAATTTTACTAAACATGTTTTCAAGTAGGGGGTCTTCTCCCTGTCCCATAACTTTACTAAACAGGTTTTAAAGAGTATATATCATTATATTTCTATCCGCAAATATGTCACTGCTTGACTGAGTTGTAAAGAATCAGACATACACTAGGTTGAAGTTGAAATGTCTGTGACAAATAAACCATGCCAATACAACATAAAATAAAACCTAACGTGGCAAAATGCTGCCAAACAGATTAGCACTGTCTACCAAGCGGCTGAGCGGAGGTGACAGTCCCTTGTTCTTAGGGACCCACACTTTCCCACCTTTCTTTTCATGCATACGCACTCATGCTGTTGTTGCTGCCCTACATGCCAACTGGCATAACAGGCAGTAAGTAAGTACACTCATGCTGTGACTGACATCCTCACAAACAGACTTAGATAGCCATACCTACCAAGAATCCCCCACCAAAGCCTACTGCCACAAACATGTTTTCCTGCATAAACTGCTTCACCTGAAAACAAACACACACGGGTTAGGGGGAAGAATTTACCCGATGCTCCCCAGCATGTCGTAAGAGGCGACTAACGGATTCTGTTTCTGCTTTTACCCTTGTTAAGTGTTTCGTGTATAGAATATAGTCCATTTTTGTAAAGATTTTAGTCAAGCAGTATGTAAGAAATGTTAAGTCCTTTGTACTGGAAACTTGCATTCTCCCAGTAAGGTAATATATTGTACTATGTTGCAAGCCCCTGGAGCAAATTTTTGATTAGTGCTTTTGTGAACAAGAAACAATTGACAAGTGGCTCTATCCCATCTCCCCCCTTTCCCCGTCGCGATATAACCTTAGTGGTTGAAAACGACGTTAAACACCAAATAAAGAAAGAAAGTAAAACAAAAACTCTGAAGCGTGATTAAAGAGAGCTGTTGGCTTGTGGCTCTCAAAATCCATTTAACAGTGCGACTTCTCATGTAACTGAAACAATACTTAACAGTTGCTGGGTGATTTTGAAAACTAGATAACACAAATCCCAAGAGTTCAGACATGCTAAAATGCTTTTAATCAAAGAACAAGAAGGGCAAAGCCCATACGACTCAAATGCTTGACCTTGACATGACCTTGACCTTCAGGGTCAAGGTCAAATAACTAAACCTAGCAATGACATCATACACTAAGAACTGCTTTACACATTTTGCCTACCAAAATACATGTGACCTTGTCAAGGTCATGCAACACAAAGCTGTTAATTCAAGACATAGGAAGTACAATGGTGCTTATTGGCTCTTTCTACCATGAGATATGGTCACTTTTAGTGGTTCACTACCTTATTTTGGTCACATTTCATAAGGGTCAAAGTGACCTTGACCTTGATCATATGTGACCAAATGTGTCTCATGATGAAAACATAACATGTGCCCCACATAATTTTTAAGTTTGAAACAGTTATCTTCCATAGTTCAGGGTCAAGGTCACTTCAAAATATGTATACAATCCAACTTTGAAGAGCTCCTGTGACCTTGACCTTGAAGCAAGGTAAACCAAACTGGTATCAAAAGATGGGGCTTACTTTGCCCTATATATCATATATAGGTGAGGTATTAAATCTCAAAAACTTCAGAGAAAATGCGAAAATGTGAAAAATGGTCGTTTTTAAGACAACAATTACGGCCCCTGTGACCTTGAACTTGAAGTGAGGTCAAGTTGCCGCACATGTTTTTTGAGATCTTGTAACCATACACCATCAGGCCACATCAGGTGTTGATAGACTTAATAGTGTCCAAGAAAATCCAACGTTAAAGTTTTCCGGACGGACGGAAGGACGCCGGGACGGACGGACGGACGGACGACTCGGGTGAGTACATAGACTCACTTTTGCTTCGCATGTGAGTCAAAAATTGCATTCTCAGCCGAACAAATCCAGCCCCCTTGAAAATTACTTCCCTTGAACATGTGACGTAAAGTTAGGAATTAACCAGGTGGAACGCTCTCTGTCTGCATGCCATGTAGAAGGCGCGATCAGGGTGTCTGCTCTTCCCCTCAACTACACTTCATGGGTAGGTGAAGATAAACTAAAGACGGGGTGCGAGGGAGACTTCCTTTTAAAGATAATGTCAATGAGCTGACAGTAACAGAGTTCCGTTTCATGTATTCCGCCACCTCTCCCCCACCCCCCAACTGAGAGCAGAGTTTCACAATCCATAGTTACACATATAGATTGTCATTCCTGTATATTTACTGGGACACTCTTTATTTTAATGATTACAAATAATTTTATAATGATCAATGATTACAGCTTTTGTCATTAAACATTAAAAAATATTTGTTTTAAATGTATTGGTAAACTTCATATAACCGTGCAAAGAATTTTTGAATCATCAATGCTTAAGCGCTCATTTTTCTGAAAATATGCTAAGTTTGTTTGAGAATACTCCAAAAACAAAACGAGGGTTCCCAGGTCTGACTATGTTCATTTTATAAAAATAAAGAAAATCGCTATTTGACGGTTTGTTTGTCAAGCACATTTGCCAATCAATCAATAGTTTTGGATACAGGAGAGAAAAAGGAATACAATGATATCAGTTTTGTGATTCAAATTCTGATTTTTTCATTTTTATTAAAAAGACAGCCGATTTTGAAAGAACATTGCATGAACAAAATTTTAAGGTACATGTACCATGCTAAAATGCAATCCCATAGTCCAGACTGGGTAAACGTTGTGTAACAAAAATGTAAAGAAAATTTATGAAAACATATTTTTGCAAAAGGGCAAATATGACATCATATGCAAAAATCGGAGAAAAACGACACAAGCAAATGTTCTCATAAATGTGTTCATCAATTTTCATGAAAATACTTTTTGAAGTTTTTGAGATATCCTCTGCGCACACACACACAGACGCACACACACACAAACCTCACTCTGCGCTCTAGCTCGAATTGGTGGAACCTTTAAATTAATGGGATACTATTTATCTGACAGTTTGGGGGAAGTTTCTGGCAAATTTGACGCATCTGAAGCATCTGGAGAATTCACTGTATCTTAATCTAGACCCACATGGTGCTATTTGCTGGAAAACACCGCACAAGTATGGTAATTAATTAAATCTAAGTGAGTGAATGTGCTTCAGGGCGCTGCTTCACTCCCGTGTTGTGAACAAAAATTAGTCGAGAAGACGGCAAGGCTACTAATGCTGCTGCCAAGTAACAAGCATCATATACACAAACAAGGGAAGCAACTCAGTGAAGGTAACCAAACCCAAAAATCACACGAGTTCTCTTTCTTTGTGTATTCTATGACATTTAATTGATTAAAACACTTGTAATTCCTTTTGCATAGTGCAAAGTGAAGGTAGGCATTATTTGTGATGCAGAAACTTATGGTTTAACTGTACTTAGGTATTACCGCAATTTGACAAATCTCAATATCAACTGACCTGGAAGTGTGCAATGGACTGAAAAGTAAGCACAATGAAACCAAGACTCATGATCATCTTCCAAGTGAAATAATTTGAATTTCACACACCATAATTGTTGAGATGCAATATCACCAGACCTTATCCATCACACGTTACTTCATTGTTAAATACTAAAAAAAACATGAAACAAAAAGAACACACCCACACATTCCCTCTATGGGTGTCTTACATTGTTGAAAAAGCCGGGATAGTTCCTGCTGGCTGTCCTGTGTACTTTGACCTCAGCCTGACGCAGATGTGACCTGACCTGGTCCCAGTTGATGCTAATGTAGCCTTGGTGCTGGGCCACCTGTCACACACATCCACTGGCTTACACTCTCAACCACACAAACACACAGTCAAAACAGCTAACATTCCAAAATCAAGAAAGTCAGCCTAAAGCATTTATAACCACACATTTCATGTCAGCCTCTGGGAATGTTTCTTGCACTGAGTAAGTATATTTTCACCTTATTTCTTTCAATTTAAAAACTCACTCGGCAAGAATTTCAACAATTTAAATCGAAGTACCTGAAACAGTGTTTGTCAGTTTCAAAGACAAATCCATCAGTCAGTGAATGTATATTTGACTAAAGCTCAACAACATCTGCCATTAGTGAAATAAATAATGCTGAATGTAACCTTGAGTAAAGCCTGCGAGACAGATAAACAACCCACCTGGCCATTCTGTCATAAGACATCAGGCTGACCAAGTTCTAAAGCAATACACGACTTTCAGACCGAAACACCAAAGCAAACAACAACGCAAAATTTGACCAACTCCATAATTTTTATGAGTAAAAGCATTAAGCACCGTTACCCCATTAAATACTGTAGCAACACTAAAGTGCTGTTCACATGGCGTACTTGCAACCAACTTGTGACCAACTTTAGTCGTTTGAAAATGGCTCCCGAGTCGTTGAGGCCGAATCGGGGAAAAGTCTGCCAAGTGAACAGCCCCAGTGACTCGCGAACGACTCGCGCCAGACTTGAAAACCCAGTTGAACACTGCCCGACTCAGCCGGTACAAGCAAACGACTTGCGCCAGACTTTTCTTATCGCGCAAACTGATTGGTTAGCTCTAGTCACTGAGTTAAATATAGACGTATACATCTCTGTGGCTCTAGCCTTCCCTTCGCCGGAAAACAACGATGTCAACCGGACAATCCCGAAAGGCTAAGTCTGGCGAGACTCACCGCTTAAAACTAAACTCAGAGGCAAAAGAAACGCAAATGCTGCAGTGAAGATGGGTTACCCATGAATTTTAATGTCGAATTAATTATTTCGGGTTAACAATAACAAGGAAACGAATTGACAGATACAAAACCCATACGGAAAAGAGTATTGGGATGAGAGCATGACGTGCCATGTTCCACTAAACACTGTTTGAAGACTGTTGAAAGTCAATAGTGTGTTGCTCCTCCCTGGGCGTTGATGACTGTGGCGCACCTCCGGTACATAGAGAGGACGAGGTGATTAATTTGCTGCTGAGGGACCTGAGCCCACACCTGGGTCACGGCAGCACGCAGTTCTGCTGCTGTGCGGGGTCTCCGGGCAAGGGCATTAATCCTTCTTTGCATGATGTCCCAAAAGTGTTCGATTGGGTTGAGATCCGGAGATCGAGCAGGATGAGGCAGAATGTTCACGCTGTTGTGACGCAACCTGTCTTGGGTAGCACGTGCAGTATGGGGACGGGCATTGTCTTGCTGGAACAGGCAGTTCCGGTACCTCTGGACAAATGGAACCACATAGGGACACGGGACTTGATTAATGTAGCGGTCTGCATTGACACCATTCCCACGACCTTGGCCGACGTTCTGAAAGACGACAGGTCCCACTCGCTAATTGACACCAATGGAGCCCCATATCATGACGCTGGCACCTCCCCATCGATCATGCTGCTGGATGTTATTGTTAGCAAACCGCTGTCCAGGTCTTCGCCAGATCCGGACACGCCCATCGCCAGGTTCCAGGCAAAAGCGCTTCTCGTCCGAAAAAAGAACCGTCCGCCAGTCCCGATGGTGCCAGTGGGCATGCTGCTGGGCCCAGGCTAGACAATCCAGGCGATGCTGAGCTGTCAAGACAGGACGTCGAGCAGGACGCCGATTTACCAGGTTCTGCCCACCAAGGCGTCGGCGTAGAGTTCTGGCACTGACGGGTTGTCCATGCACCCCAAATGTGTTTCGGGCTGTGTTGGCGGCAGTTCATAAGGGTCCCAGTTCGGTGGTTGTGCACAGTAGCTCTTCGAGTTTGTTTAACCCAGGCCTGTAAACATCACACCAACAACACCCCTCTATCGGTTTGCCCACGCGCCCGCTGACAGGCCATTAGGAGCCGCGCCTTGTGCGCGGCCTGCACATGGCTGGTCAGTGTTTATGCTAGCAGTCCAGCGCTTCCCCCTGCTGGTCGGTTCTAATGTTCTGTACTTTATGAACAAACCCCTATTTTTCTTGGCAAAGTTGCACTGCTACGAGAAATGCCCATCATGTCATGATGACCCACTTGCTCTTTACATTTTAACTATGTCGGGCTTTTTAAGTTATTGAAGTCAATTGAACAGAAACGCTTACCCTTTGGATTATAACACGAACCTTTATAAGCAAATAATATAAATACTGATAATAATAATGATAATAAAAATGATAATTATTATCATTATTGTCATTCTTATTATCACTGTCATCAACATTACCATTGTACACATTTTTTTTCGGTTTGTTGAAAAAGATTTGCTCAGGCCAGGGCCGTATGTAATAATTACACGCTCTGCTCAGGCCCCTTCAGTACCGTGCCGAAGAAAAAACCACAGGCACAGGGCTGCTTCATTTTACTTAAACGTCCGTTTTTATTTTCAGTTCCTGTTCACGCATCCATCGCCCCCTATGGTTTTAACGTAGACAGCCAGTTTAAAAGCATAACGTATAAATATATACCCATATACAGATATCGTAAAAAGAAAAAGAAAAATCCGTTGATAGCCTCTGAGCAACGAACGCGGTTGTTCCTGAGGCCAGTAACACCAATTTCACGCGACGTGTGCCTTTTCTTTGAACCTTTCAACAGGAGCACGCAGCTTGCAGAGAATTTGTTTGCCTGAAAGCTGAATGGATGTCACGTTGTGAAGATACTCGACTGAAGTTTGATATATATCTTGTTATCATGCAGTGAATAGAGACCGGTAAACAGTGCACACACGCGAAAAAATATATTTTTTATAAAAAAGATTGAAATCCGGCAGTACTGAAATACTATCATTTTAAGTTTTCTCTGAGTCAGTTTACGACATAACAGGAATACGGCATAGCCTCAATACCAAAACATGCAACAAAGAATAAAGCACACCACAGACAAAACACTGCAAAACACAACTATAGTTAACAGTTTATTACATACAATGACTTTAATTTGAAAAATGGGAAGGAAAATAATACTTGATGCGTAAACAGACACGAACTCTCCGACAAATTTGTTTTTGGGAATAACCGGAACTTCCGGGCTGTTGCTATGTGATAGAAGCAAGATGTCCGAAGCCGGTGTATTTCGTCTGCTATTTCTAAGATGTACAAGAATAAAACTATTCCGCATCAAACGTAGGAAAAAGTCTGCTCTGCTGTGCTTGTTAGCTCGCCGCCGCGGGGTCCGATAAACAGCAAGATAGCGAGGCCATCTGATATTCGTCTCGCGCTAAACGCCCCTCCTCAGCCACTAGGCTGTGTGTATACACACGGACACGGAATCACCTAAACAGAAACCGAAAACTACTGTGCACGACCACCGAAATAGGACCCTTATGTTCGAATGCATTTCGCTGGTGTTGATGGACAAGATGGCGATCTTGTCGGGCTGTTGTTACCCGGGGTCTGCCACGTCCTGGTAAGTCGCAGGTACCGTAAAATCCCTAGCATAAGCCCACCATCTAGCAAACGCCCACCCCCCACTTTGGGCCAAAAGTTGTGCACAGGGGTAACTACCTAGCAAACGCCCACCCTGCTTTTTTCAAAGAGACTATAGGCTCACTTTCACTAGGATTTGTGCAGACTGTTCTAAAAGTCATCTTTTTCCCCTTCTTTACCTTTTCGTGTTTCTTTCCTTTTTTCTTATTCTTTGTCCCCTTTCCTCACTCCCACCCATCGTTCATGTTTTTTCGAGTTTCTCTTCTCTTTTTTTTCCTAAGTTTGTGGGTTTTTCTTTCTCAGAAAGATTGGGCCTTTTGAAGACAAAATCCAAGTTCAGTTAACGTTTCATTTCCAAAGACGATCGTGTAATTTCTTCCCTGTACAGAAAGAAAGGGCTTCATTGGTGTTGCCATTTCGACATTTCATCAAGTTTCTTTTTCCCGGAATTGTGTTGTTATTGTTTGTCCTTGCAAAGGTCTGGCGATTTTCTTTTTACTTTATAAATTTATATGAATGACTATGCTCGGGTTGTTTTCAGAAGAGCCAGTCCTTCTCTCTCTCTCTCTTCTCTCTCTCTCTCTCTCTCTCTCTCTCTCTCTCTCTCTCTCTCTCTCTCTCTCTCTTTCTCTCTCTCATGGTTGGCCTTCTTTGCCTCAAAGTCCTTTTTCTTTCTTTTTTCCTTCACTTCTACTCACACGACCTAACTTACATGCTTTCGGGGTTTGTATTCACTCAATTACACGGTTGAGCACAAAACTTACTTTGTGCAAAGGGGTCTATCCCTAGCAAACGCCCACCCCCCAATTTTGCCCTAAATCTGTGCACAGGGGGGGTGGGCTTATGCTAGGGATTTTACGGTACTGTTAGTGGCATGAAAACGTTGCTGCAGGCGATAAACCGTGGTGACATTTACTCCAAATGCCCTAGCAACTTGCTGAACTGATTGTCTGGCATCAAGTCTCCCGATCGCCTGTTGGCGCTGATCTGGTGATAGTCTCGGCATCGCGCCTGTGTCGCAGAAATGAATGTTGTAACAGTTTTGTGAGTACGGTACAGCTTGCCTGAACACTCTGAACACGAAAAGCTGCTTTTCCACATTGAGCATGTGCTGAAAGTGGTCCCCATGACGGTTTGGGATCCCCGTCAACAAGACCTCACGTGTGACCCAGATAACGGCAAACATGGTTCTGACAAAATAAGACCGCTAAAACAACACGTGCAGAACATGCTAGTATCATTATTTTCTTTTTATTTCAAGTTCATAAAGGTTTAATTAACGCATCCTTTATTTGCATTTCTTTTGCCTCCGAGTTTAGTTTGCAACTTTGTACTGTTCACATGGGCAGCGATTTTGAGTTGACTTGCCGCCGACAAAAATCGCTTGGAAGTTGGTCACAAGTTGGTTGCAAGTCTGCCATGTGAACAGCACTTCAATCAATCAATATGAGGCTTATATCGCGCGTATTCCGTGGGTACAGTTCTAAGCGCAGGGATTTAAAAAAAAAAAAAATTTACGCAATTTATATCGCGCACATATTCAAGGCGCAGGGATTTATTTATGCCGTGTGAGATGGATTTTTTTTACACAATACAGCACGCATTCACATCGGCCAGCAGATCGCAGCCATTTTGGCGCATATCCTACTTTTCACGGCCTATTATTCCAAGTCACACGGGTATTTTGGTGGACATTTTTATCTATGCCTATACAATTTTGCCAGAAAAGACCCTTTTGTCAATCGTGGGATCTTTACCGTGCACACCCCAATGTAGTGTACACGAAGGGACCTCGGTTTTTCGTCTCATGCGAAAGACTAGCACTTGAACCCACCACCTAGGTTAGGAAAGGGGGGAGAAAATTGCTAACGCCCTGACCCAGGGTCAAACTCGCAACCTCTCGCTTCCAAGCGCAAGTGCGTTACCACTCGGCCACCCAGTCCTTAGTACATAGTAAAATCACAGCCAGGGTCTTTGAGCACACCAACCTGCACTAGAAGCACAGTTGTTCCCAGAGTGGCAGCTGCAACTTTCCCCACTTTGACAGCAAGCCAGCCAGCAACACTGCAATGCAAAGTAGATGTCACCCAAACACTACATCATTAGCTTATCTGTGTGTGTGTGTATCTGTGTGTCACTTATTATCTGTTACCCATCCATCTCTGTGTGAGTGTGTGTATGTGTGTGTGTGTGTGTGTGTGTGTGTGTGTGTGTGTGTGTGTGTGTGTGTGTTTGTTTGTGTGTGATTGTGAGTGTGTGTGTATCACTTCTTTTCTGTTACCCATCCATCTGTGTGTGTGTGTGTGTGTGTGTGTGTGTGTGTGTGTGTGTGTGTGTGTGTGTGTGTGTGTGTGTGTGTGTCACTTATTTACTGTCCATGTGTTTGAGTGTGTGAGAATGTGTGTGTGTATGTATGCGCATAAGTGACAAATGCAGAATATACTCAACCTGTGTAGTTGTTTGTAGAACTGAAGTGCCCAAAACTATTTTTGCCAAATATGTCTGTTAATGCTGGTGGTGGTGCAACAGGAGCAGTTATAATGTCAACCCTCTCACACATGACACACACAGCCAATACAAATGGTCTTAACTCTTACCAGTTCAGGGGTTTTAGGGCATATTTTACAGTGCTGTTGGTGCCTACTTGCTGAGTGGTTATCTGGGGTCATATTCTAAATGAAATATAGAAAGTTATATATCAAATGAAAGGAAAATGAATAAGCTTTTCATATTTGCTAAGAGAATTGTGCTATCTTTAAAGGTAAAAAATGTTATGGGGGTGACAACATGATTTTTGTTGAAATTTGTACGCCCACTTTTTGGAACACGTGACAAACACAAAGAAGACATTTTTTTGTGTTCAGTTTATTTTAGATATGCTGCTAACTAGTCTGTTTGGGCATTCATTTTACATAACATAGCAAAGTTTTATTGAGTTTTGCTGATAAACAAAAAAGTTATTGTCACCTGAATACCCCACCCAAATTTCAAAGTTGGACGTTTCATGACATACGCATGCCTAAGGCACAAAAAAAAATTGTCTGTTTACGGTACCCCGACCGACCCTATTTTTTTCCCGCGACCCTGGACTTTTTTGGGGGGCATTTGGGGGAGAAAAAAAATAAATAAAAATTTGGCAAAATAACTTAAAAATATGGTTTTTTGAAAAAAAAAAAAAAAAAAAAAAAAAAAGGTCTTTGTATTTTGGCAAAGTGAACAGCTCAGATCATGGGTCAATAAAGTGTTACACAGATGGTCAAAATTAAAGTACAAGATATTGCACTGGAAGTGGTACTAAACTGTTGCTTAGTGTCTGTATGAAGCTACAAGGTGAAAATAGAAAAAGAAAAACACGATTCTTGACTTTGATGGGCTTTTTCTGCTCGTAAACACACATTCTTCTGCTCATCACAGCATGCCCCATTATTGAGTTTAAAACACCAATTAAATTTGTTTTGAATAAAACTCACAATTTTACAATAAGAATTTAGAGACCTGAATCAATTAGGTATATCATACTTAGTTTGACTTTTGCAAAACTAAGTAATTACACATTTAATTGAATCAGTCAGACAGACGGAGACATAGAGAGACAGACAGAGGGCAAACAAAAATCTGGGAAAGAAACCCCTTTAAAAATGTTACCATGTTTGAATTGAAACATCGCAAGGTGAAGCCATAATTCATCACCTTTCAGTATGACGTCATGAGCGTGTTCCACACTTGAAATGACGTGGTTTTGGAGCTTGGAAGTATAATTTCCATTCAACGATCCGAGTTTGTTAAGTTTGAGCATATTTTCAACGTCAAACACCATGAAACTATATATATTTGGAATCAGAAAATGATAAGGAATAGATAGAAGTTGTTTTCAAGTGTCTTTTTTCATAAATAAAGATAGTGGTTATTTATCGGTTTTCTTCATTTTTAAGCATAATTCTCAATACAAAACAACAAAACTATATAGTTTTAGATACAGGACGCAATAGGGAATACACCAATATAAATTTTCTGTTTCAAATATTAGTTTTTAAAAATTTGAAAAAATGACATATTTTGAACAAACATTTCAATAACAAAACTTTAAGTGACCAAGCTGAAATGCAATCCCATAATCCGGCCTAGATCTGAGATTGTGTGATAAGAAATTCGATCAAATTGATGAAAAACTGTAACTGTGAAAGTGCTGCCTCGACCTTTTGGCAAACGGTAAAATATGACGTCATCAAACTGTCCTATCACTAAACAAAAAAACCTTCTATGAGAAAATCCAGTCAAAAATATCCATATCAAATTTCATAAAGATCCACTCAGTAGTTTTTGAGATATGATCTGCAGTGTGAAAAAAAACAATCTCACGCCCATAACGCAAACTCATTTGGTCGTGTTCTGCCGATACTATAATGTTTTTCTTTCCTAAAACACACTATAATAGTAGCCCTTCCCAATGTCTATGCTAAAACTGACTTGTCTGTGTTGTCAATGATTTTGCTACAGTGTGAGAACAAAAAGTCTAAAAAATCTCACGTCCATAACGCTGTGACACGAAAACTCATTTGGTCGTGTTCTGCCGATACTATAATGTTTTTATTTCTTAAAACACACTATAATAGTAGCCCTTCCCAAATGCAATGCTAAAAATGACTGGTCTGTGTTGTGAATGATTTTGATAGTGTATTCCCTCCCGCCAACCCCGCTTATGATTTTTGGGATTTTATTCCTTAAGTCGAATGATACAAACCACGTGTTCAGTAGCGGTAGTGACGTGGCACGCACGATGGGAGGTAACTCCCCGGGTGTATGGTCATTACCATGGCTACGTTTACACTTTTTGTGGTTGGGGTTGCTCCCCTTTAATGTTTTAAGGACGGGTAGCCTTTTCAGACCTTAGCACTTTAGACTGATTTTCTGCAAAGACCGTGTGACACGAAAGTTATGAGCGGAAGACAAATCTGCTGAGTGCAATTACGTTTCAGAAGAGAGTTGGTTAAAACAGTTTATCACTCAGACACGCAAAGGAACACTATAACTTTATTATTCAGGCCATATTTGCTTTCCTTTGTCATGTATGAAAGTACTGGCCTTGGTTGAAGAAAGTGACCTGTCGCTGTGCAACAAATTTGTCGCCATTTTCCGCCGTGTTTTGTAAATAAAACGTGTTTACTACCCACACATACAAAACGATGTTGTTGGTTCTTTTTATTTTCTTATTGTTTGATTCATGCTTAGCAGTTTAGTATGCTTTGTTTTCTTCTCAATTCAATGGATGGCTATAAAATAAGCATTTAAATGTGAAGGTGTTAAAATTACCCATGATCTGAGCTGTTCACCAAAATAACTTAGAAATACGTTTTTGGGGGGAAAAGAAAAAAAAAAAAAAAAAGTCCCGACCTACCGACCCTATTTTATTGGCCTATGTTATCGTTAACAGACTTTTTTTTGTGTGTGCCTAATAATGCATTCCTATAACTAACTTATAACAAAACCCCAGCTTGTTTCTGTCATAAAGTGTGTCTAACATATGAGTTTATCCACTGTCCGACCCATCCAATGTAAAATAACAAAAAATTTTTTTTGATAATTAGATAATTGGTCAGTGGAAAACTACAGGGGGGTGGGGCATCGTAAGCTTGCTTACGATGGGTAAGGGAGCAAACTGGTAAGAGTTAATGATGCAGTCAGCTTGTTTTGAACACTATTTGTATCGGACAGCAGAGGTAAAATAAACTTGGCCAAAAAATTATTGCAACAAATTTCAAACCCAAATTAAAGCATTAATCCCCGTGTCATTTTATTAACACTTTATATGCCAGAGAAGGCCGTTCACTTAACCTTCAGGATCACCATTTGGATTAAATATTTCTTTTACAGGGATCACGTGACCGCCGCTCAAGTAAGGGTACCCTCAAAATCGACCAGACAAAAACGGAAGAGCCGAATGAAAAATCGACAAAAAATCACATTCGGCAAAACGTTGCAACTTTCACATACGAGAAAAAAGTCAAACCAATTATCTACCCTGAACAGATTGTTTTGTTTTGCTACCTTGCATATTACGCGTGCTATGCTATTCCTACTGATGCAGGTGTCGATCGCAAGAGCGGTCAAAAACGGGACTTTTTGCGTCATTTTTTAGGGGTATTATGACAAAAAAGTCTGCACTTTAGCAATGACTGCTTTGAAACTTTCAGAATATTTTACCAACATACTAGAGATACTTTGAGCGAAATGATGGATTGTTACAGGTGTTTGTTAAAATGTTATGCAATTTTTCGAAAGAAGTTTTTAATCTCGTCGTAGGATTGTTCCCTTGGGTCCAAAAAATGTATGACTTTGCATGTCTTTAGAAAAATGATTGATACACACACTGCTAAAGTTTTATGTGCGTGTAAGCACTGACGCAAATTTGCTGGACCAGTAAACACGCTACATATTTAAGCGATGATTCTGGTGCCACAGCGATGCCCAGCCAAGCGTGACCGTAGCATGTTTTAAGGGGCACGCAGCGATAACAGCTGTAAGTGCGAAACAGCGTGAACGTTCTATTTTTTCCTCATGGACTAGCATGACTAATAAATTAACGCCAGCAGCTACACACAAATGAAACTTAGACAGAATCTGTATCAATCATTTATCTGTAGATATACAAAGTCATGAATTTTTTGGACACAAGTAAACAATCCTATGACAAGTTTAACAACATTTTCCGAAACATTGCGTCACATCTGGATAAATAACCGTAACGATCCAAACTTTCGCACGAAGTATCTCTAGTATGTTGGTAAAATATTCTGAAAGTTTCAAAGCAATCCACCAAGTCATTGCTAAAATGTAGCACTTTTTGACATGATACCCATAAAAATTGACGTAAAACGTTCCGTTTTTGACCGCTCTTGCAATCGACACCTGCATCAGTAGCAATAGCATAGCACGCGAAATACGCAAGGTAGCAAAACAAAATAATCTGTTCACTTCAGGGTAGATAATTGGTTTGACTTTCTTCTCATATGTGAAAGTTGCAACGTTTTGCCTATTGTGATTTTTTGTCGATTTTTCATTCGGCTCTTCCGTTTTTGTCTGGTCGATTTTGAGGGTACACTTACTTGAGCGGCGGTCACGTGATCCCTGTAAAAGAAATATTTAATCCAAAAGGTGATCCTGAAGGTTAAGTGAACAGTTTTAATTAAATGACACAGGAATTAAGGCTTTAATTTGGGTTTGAAATTTGTTGCAATAATTTTTTGGCCAACTTTAGATCAAACGTTTTAAGATGCTTCAGGTATGGAAACACATACACACACATTCACATATATATGCGAAGTCCAAAAGTTTCAACTTACACGCCTGTAACGCTGCCCACACCTAACTGTTTCATTGCTGACTGCTGTGAAACATCACCCATTGCTCGCCTGAAAACACTTTGGAACCAGTTCTCGTTGATGTTGATAGCATCTAACACCTGAAAGCAACAGACAACCTGTAATTACCAGAAACATTTGACATTGTCCAGCTCTTTGGAGCTGCAACACAAAATGTCCAAGCTACTGGTTTGTCTTTTATTTAACTATTAATTCTGAACTTCATCTGATACTATTTGTTACCTTGGCAAAGCTAATTCCAGCTTATACCATTGCAGAGCACTGCACATACACAGTTACAAGGACAGATGTTTTTAAAAGAAGAAAAAACAAGTCGCATGAGGCGAAATTACTACATTTCTTTCTTTCTTTATTTGGTGTTTAACGTCGTTTTCAACCACGAAGGTTATATCGCAACGGGGAAAGGGGGAAGATGGGATAGAGCCACTTGCCAATTGTTTCTTGTTCACAAAAGCACTAATCAAAAATTTGCTCCAGGGGCTTCCAATGTAGTACAATATATTACCTTACTGGGAGAATGCAAGTTTCCAGTACAAAGGACTTAACATTTCTTACATACTGCTTGACTAAAATCTTTACAACAAGAGGCGAAGCCCTCAAGGCTCACGTAAGAAATCGACAAACAGTAACACAAACTCAATCACTCCGTCACACACACACACACAGTACACACACACACACACACACACACACACACACGCACACACACACACACACACACACACACACACACACACACACACACACACACACACACAGAAAGAGCATAGGTGAAACTGTGCAAGAAAGCGAGACACTAGATCTAGATCTGTCTGCATGTAGCCTACTTATGGACACGACTGCCAAATAGTCTCGGCCCGCTCAAAATAACAATCACCGAGACTTTCAGTAATTCCATCGCGTGACGTCTAACCCTCGTACGTCATAATGTGACGTCAATGTAATATGACGTCTTCAAATGTTAAAGTTTCTACCACAGACATACATACATACATACATACATACATACATACATACGCACGCACGCACAGACAGACAAAAGTTAGCATCGCATAGGCTACACTTCGTGAGCCAAAAATTGACTATATTCTATACAAGAAACAATTCGGACTCTTCGTTCGCGTTCGCCATCATTGTTTATTCCCGGAAGACATGCACCAAATATGACGTCACTGGCAGGGGAGAGAAGCAGTATCAAAATGTTGTCGATTGCTTCCCTTCTTGCTGATTACAGGTGAGATTGAGCACTTTCTAAGGCCGACTACGGGCGATCGGAGAGGAAGAATTTGTTTTGTTTAATATAATTATTTGGAATCCTGATATGCAAGTCTTTCGATTCGGCGAATACAAATTTTGCACTTTAGTAGGCCTTTAAAGGCCTTTCACTTAGCTATTTAGCACATTTTTCGGATCAAAGATTCCTATTATAAGTATCACGTGGTCGCCGCCGAAGTAAGGGTACCCCCAAAATCGACCTGACAAAAACGTCAGGTACCAATTAAAAAATCAACAAAAATTCAGAATAGGCTTAACTTGGCAATGTTTACATACAAGGAGAAAGCCAAATCCATGATCTATCCAAAACAGGTTGTTTTGTGTTGCTATATTGCGTATCTCTTGTGTTTTGTCATTTCTACTGATGTAGGTGTGGAGCGCATGAGCTGTAGAATTTTGAGGGGTACCATGACAAAAAGCTCTGTATTTCAGTAATGCCTGAATGGATTGCTTCGAAACTTTCAGGATCTTAAGTCTATACAAGACGTACGTTCGGTAAAATTCGCATCGTTAAATATATTTGTTGAGAAGATATACAATCTTCCAGATTTCCAAGCATATAACCAGGTCATGTCCCAAATAGACACTAGGTCTGGGGACAGAAAAACCAAGTTAGCATAGCAATCTTCCAGAAAATGTTTTAAAACGTGTCATAGGTTTGAAAAAGGGGCGGGGATGTAGCTCAGTCGGTAGCGCGCTGGATTTGTATCCAGTTGGCCGCTGTCAGCGTGAGTTCGTCCCCACGTTCGGCGAGAGATTTATTTTCTCAGAGTCAACTTTGTGTGCAGACTCGCCTCGGTGTCCGAACACGCCCGTGTGTACATGCAAGCACAAGACCAAGTGCGCACGAAAAAGATCCTGTAATCCATGTCAGAGTTCGGTGGGTTATAGAAACACGAAAATACCCAGCATGCTTCCTCCGAAAGTGGCGTATGGCTGCCTAAATGGCGGGGTAAAAACGGTCATACACGTAAAAGCCGTGGGAGTTTCAGCCCATGAACGAACAAACAAACAAAGTAATAGGTTTGAAAGTTTGCATCCAAACAATTCATGACTTTGCATGCATACAGACAAATGAGTGTTACAAATACTGACTAAGTTTCATATAAGTACAATCAGTGGTTTACGTTTGCTAGTCTGTAAACACGATCACATTTTTGTTTAGGATTGCAGTGCGACAGCGATGTCCAGTCATCTGTGACCGCAGCATGTTTTGAGAGGCACTCAGCAGCAACCGCCCTCAATAGCAAACAGCCTGACTGTTCCATTTTTTTCTCATGTATTTACATGGCTAGCAAATGTCTGTCAGTGGTCATACTCAAATGAAAATTTGGCAGTTCTTCTAACGATCATTTGTCTGTATGCGTGCAAAGTCATGAATTTTTGGGATGTACATTCAAAAACCTGTGACGGGTTTAAAAACATGTTCCGGAAGACTGCATAACATCTGAGTACAAACATGTAGTGATCCACAATTTTACCCTGGGTAAGTCTCGTATGTAGACTTGAGATCCTGAAAGTTTCAAAGCAAGCCATTCAGGCATTACTGAAATACAGCGCTTTTTGTCATGGTACCCCTCAAAATGGATGCAAAAACCTCTTGTTTTCTACTGCGCTCCACACCTGCGTGAGTAGAAATGACATTACACAAGAGATACGCAATATAGCAACACACAAAAACAACCTGTTCTGGATAGATCATTGATTTGGCTTTCTCCTCGTATGTAAACATTGCCAAGTTTAAAGTTAAGTCTATTCTGAATTTTTGTTGATTTTTTAATTGGTACCTGACGTTTTTGTCAGGTCGATTTTGGGGGTACCCTCACTTCGACGGCGGTAACATAACAGAAATAACATACCTATAACAGAAATCGTTGATCCGAATTAAGTGCCATATAGCCAAGTGAAGGGCCTTTAATGGCATATATTGACATAAAATTTGAATGAAATGACTCGGGAATGAATGTTTTAGTTGGGGTACAAAAATGGGTACACAATAATTTGTTTGCTCAGTTTATGTTAAATTTTAAACATTTAGTCAAAACTTGACTACATGTAAAAAGATGCAGGCTTCTAGTATCCAAAAATATTACCTCATATTCTTCGTCATTCTCGGGCAGTATATCCATGGTAGCAAATTACCAGCAGACGTCAGTCACTCAGTCAGCAATGTCGGCCCTGTCAGGCGCACCTTACACAGGACACAAGCAACACTGCGTCAATAATGATTTGCTTTTTTCACACAATACAGGAATGTTGTTAGGCGTCGAACATAGACAGATTAACTGCCTCAAATGTCCAATTCACACTTGTAAGGTGGACTGTGTCTGATTAAATGTGTATCATTGGTCAATAGATTGCAGAGCTGTGACAACATTTTGCCACTTTGTACTCAAGATCATTCTGTAACATGTGTAATCCACAACACAACCACAGAAACCAACCAAACTGACATATAAACACACACACACACACACTAATTAGACAGTGCGTGAGACTGAGAGAGAGAGAAATCTGCTATAACAACTGTTCCACAGCATCGGTATCTGAAAGTACATAGCATTAGCATCCAGTAGCCCAGTGGTACAGAATTTCGGTCTCTCTCAGGTATGGAGTAACTTTTTGCCTTAAAGATAAGATGTTTGGGGGTTTTACTTTCAGTACAGTAGGTCCATTTAAAATTAATCATATGGAACAAAGCCATTTGGCATTTCAAATAAGTTTGTTGTTAATTTGAAGCGGTCGATCAACAGCCGTTTGTTCATTTGATTCATGAATTAATTGGTGAAATCATATTTTTCTCCCATCAAGGAAGGTAACTGTGTAATTTTCTGTCATTTGTCTAGAACCCTTCTTTCTTTCCCCCTAGTGATTTTTGTTATTGTTATAATCTTATAAATGAAAAACACAAAATCATTCGTCAAAATAAAAAAAAGGACAAGGAGTAACTGTAAGTTTAAAACTGACACATTCACCCACACAAAAGAGAGAGAGAGAGAGAGAGAGAGAGAGAGAGAGAGAGAGAGAGAGAGAGAGAGAGAGAGAGAGAGAGAGTAAAAGTGAAAATGTAGAATCAGTTGGCAAGTACTCCCAGTCCGTAATCGCTTTTCTCAGTTCCTTGCCTTGTCTTCGGGTTCTTTGTTTTTAAACTTAGCTGATGGAACAAACTATATATGAGGTACATGCAACCCAAATTCATGTTGATTAAGTCAGGACATTTGTCCCATTAGAACAAACTTGTAGCAACATCCCTGCAATAACACTTCAAATGAAATTAAAGGAAATTATCTCAATCAGATCAGAGGCCGGGCAGGGATGTAGCTCAGTCGGTAGCGCGCTGGATTTGTATCCAGTTGGCCGCTGTCAGCGTGAGTTCGTCCCCACGTTCGGCGAGAGATTTGTTTCTCAGAGTCAACTTTGTGTGCAGACTCTCCTCGGTGTCCAAACACGCAAGCTCAAGACCAAGTGCGCACGAAAAAGATCCTGTAATCCATGTCAGAGTTCGGTGGGTTATAGAAACACGAAAATTCCCAGCATGCTTCCTCTGAAAATGGCGTATGGCTGCCTAAATGGCGGGGTAAAAAACGGTCATACACGTAAAATTCCACTCGTGCAAAAATAACCACGAGTGTACGTGGGAGTTTCAGCCCACGAACGCAGAAGAAGAAGAAGAAGATCAGTGGCCCGCTCACAAAATGAAATTCATAAATCAGTTAGAGTAGAGTGTCAACATTGTGGCAATTAACTCAGCACCATGTTTGATATGCTTGTAAATCACACAATATGATTTAGAACCATTAATACCATGCCTTCTGTCACATGTTGAAAATCAAACAGGGTTCAAATTCTAATGGGACATAATTGAACTTGAACTTGAAGGCACATATTGAGGTCTAACGAATGACATCTCACAACGTGCGTGGTCTTCCTTGGCAATCAAGAAAGCCGCCGCGATCATTGCGCAGACGACACTTCTAGACCGCCAATATTTTTTGTGCGCATCACGTGCTCCCCATAAATCGTCCGGAAACGAAGCAATTGGGAAACCTGGATATACCAAGTATGCCCCCCCCCCCCCCCCCCTCCTACCTACCCCAATATCCTGCATCTATTTCTGTTACAGTGTTACTGTTAGCCTTGTGTATATTATATATATATACCTAAAGAACACACACACAATATACTTTGCAGGGGCGGAGCAGTTAAGCCCGAGGGGGGGGGGGGGGGGGTTACAACCTGGGGTCAAAGGGTGGGGTACAGGGGAAGTTGGGGGATCTGGGGGGCAAAGCCCCTCTGAAGCTGAAGAATTTTTGCTATTTTATAAACAATTTGTGGTTTATCCTTGATTTTAAACATGATCAACTGGTGTCAGCAGCCACTCATTATTTCTTTTAAAGTTAGTATTAAATCTTCACTCTGACATATATATATGAGTTGTTCTTTGCTACTGGTCACAAGTGGGGGTCAGCTCACAGGGTCGCATTTTTCAATACAGTCTAGGGGAGAAACTGGTCACAAAGCACCCAGTACATGCCAGAGAGATAGGAGAATCGGCACAATCAAAGAAAATACAGTGGAACCCCTCACAAGGACCCCGGGCCCCTCTCTAACGACTACCCCGCCACAACAACCCTTTTTTTTGTAACCGATGTGTTTCCTTATACAGTTGTCACCAGTGTAGCGACCACCCCGCTCTAACGTCTAAGGACCGACCTAACAGCTTGTGTAACGACTTTGTCAGACAAAGCCAAGACTCTCAGTCAGCTTAACGCATCACTCAAACCGGTTATAACCAGTTATAACCGTCTCGCGTAAGCAAATTTTAAGGCACTAAACCGCTGAGAGGTGTGATGGTTGGGTGGGCTGAGTAAACATCACAAACCAATCATCGAGAAAACAAACTCACGTGACCAACATACACCGTTCAACTCAGTCAGAATAGACAGTCTTTGGACAGAAGAGCAGTGGAGATCGACATGGCGTCTACAAATAAAATAAAATATTTCACTCTCGAAAATCGAGTGAATGTTGTGAACAGACACAAAAAGGGAGAAACTTCCATCGCGATTGCAAAAAGTCTTGATGTTGGAAAATCGCAAATTCAAAGAATTATCCAAGACTAAGAAAACATTCTGAAAAGGTGGGAAAGTGGTGACAATGCCGATCGAATGCGATCAAAGCGGCAGAAGACAACATACTCTGACGTAAATGAAAAGGTTTGGGATTGGTTCCTGGCTGCCAGAAAAAAGAATTTTCCGATCTGCGTGTGCGGCGAGATCAAAGGCAGGTCCATTGTGATAGCTGGGTGGCCTTGTTTATAGACACTGACCTTCTTCCCAGGGGTCATTGACCCAGTTTTAGCTATGAGAGGTGGTTCCCCTTTCATATCTGAGAGAGGAAACACTTCCTGTACCCGGGTCAGTAACCGAGTTTAACCTATGGGGAGTTTAACCTATGGGGCGGTCTCTTCGATGTCTTGAGAGGAAACTTGGCCAGGGTAGTACATGCACCAGAACTGGTGGACACCAAGGACAATGTCAAACATGAAATCGAAGCAGTTTGCTTGAGGAAACGGTCGTCAGCAACTCAAACTTCTCCGTTTTCTTTTTTTTAAGAAAATCTGACTTTCTTTGTGGCCCCCTGACCCCGCCCCCTCCCTCTGTTAGGACCCCCCTCCATAAGGACCGATTTTTGTCAACATTTTCAAGGTCGCTAGAGAGGGGTTCCACTGTACCAAAATCATTCTATAGATATGGAAATATTAAGATTTACTGTGAAAATGCTAGCAAAAATGGCGTCCAAAAACGGGAACGCACACTTGGTGCGTCTTTGAAGACTTACCTCCCGTTCTGTGTTGTTGATAATAGTCGTGTTTGGGCTGTTTTTGTTGAAATAGTATCTAATAAAACTGATGCAGTTCTTGAAATGTTGCAAATTATTGTTGTCTTTGTGAAATGCGAGAGTGTTCTGAGGCGTAATCTGCATACGGCCGATGTCCCACATAGGGTACCCCACTTCGATCAGCGTATCACTCCAAATGAGCTTCATAGCAGAAAAGCAGATACACTACCAAAACACTGCATAACAGATCTACAAGTCTGAGCCAGAATCATTGAAATTTACTTCCTGTATAAAATATTGCAATCAAATTTGCTCACGCCGTCCCACATGCAACGCAGGTTACCTTCGCCTTCGATTCAAATTAACTCCACGCTAACTGAATTACCATCGAAACGCAGACAACGAACTGATTCGGAGATTACACGCCACACATTTATGATACTTTACACACAAATTTCAACTGTGTTGTTTCGCGATAAACAGTCATAAACAAACAAATGTGGCACCGTCACTTCGCTTCGGAAGGAGAAACGCAGGTTACCAAGAGATTGTTTCCGATACCTGTCGGATTAAAATCATCGTTTTCCACGAATGACGGCTCTTTGGCAGATCTGGTGAGTTGGAAACTGTCTATGAATGGTTCATTTAATGTCAAATCGTTACATTCTTGTCGATATTGTTACCTTTGGGTTCATAAATGAAGTCAATGGGCGTGTTTTCCTGAAGTGACTTTTGTCAGCATAGAACTTGCTGTGCTTCGATCATTGACTGGGAAGAATCTTCCAATGACACTAGTTCATTTCACTACGCGACTGCAGGTCTGCAAGGAAACTTATGGCAGGGGAAATAAGCTTAACTGAAGATGAATAAGCGGAGTAACTGTTCTTCAACGGATTGCTCTCACTGATCTAAATATTTAGATCTTGTCGTCTGCTAGTCTGCTAGTAAGTTGTCTTCGGTCGTGTGAAAGTCATATCTATTTCGACTGTGTGCACCGATCCGTGTAGTAAAATGTTGATCTTTGATGATTTGGCAACATAACTTCGCTAAATGTGCTTCGAGTGTATCTCCCCGTTAACCATTTGAAAACGTCTTTTAACAAGACCATGTTTTGACAGCCCAGACGGGGAGGATCCTCGATAGCTCACAGAGTATATAATGTTTTCCGCCGTTTTTTTAAAGAATCCTGTCAAATTTGCTATTCCAAAAGTACCCTATGACACGACTCGAGTGACAAAGAACATTCTCTGCAATTCCTGTCTTAGTCCGTGCAGCCGTTTCGGGTCCTATCGTCATCATACAAACATACACACAGACACACAAGAACCAGCTTTAAAAGTTAGATTATGTAAGAACCATGTGAACCAGTGATTTTGTCTTATGTACATCAGATACTACAGTATTTCTGTTTTATGAAAAGCTATATTTCACAAACAAAATTAAAGATTTGAATTTTGACCACTTTTCCCCCTTTCTGTCACCAGTACTGAAGAACAACTCATATATGAGTCATTCTCCAAAACTGGTTAACAAAAGTGGGAATAAGGCCCAAAAATAAAACTTGACTAATTTGAGTTGAATTATTGATTCAAAGGTTCTTTGTTATCAGAATGACAGTTTGCAAGAAACGAAAAAGCAAGAAATACGTTTCCTTACAAAATACAGGTATCTGATAGGGGGGTATACCCGTCTCCTTACGTGCGCATCATCGTGACACAAATTTGTTAATAATGCAGTCATATTGAATGATTATATGTTGTACTAATTATAGCTTGACAAGCAAGTATAAGGAGTTGTTTAAAAAGAAAGAAATAAAAAATATAAACAAAAAAATAATTTTTTAATAAAAAAATAAAATATAATTTTTATTTTTTAATTTTTTAAATTTTTTTACAAATATACCTTGGCACGTACATACAATATACATGTACACACATTTATATTGGTGACAGAAAAGGTTTGTGGACAGAAAAAGGGGAATAAGAGAGAGAGAGAGAGAGAGAGAGAGAGAGAGAGAGAGAGAGAGAGAGAGAGAGAGAGAGAGAGAGAGAGAGAGAGAGAGAGAGAGAGAGAGAGAGAGAGAGAGAGAGAGAGAGAGAGAGATCCTGCGTAAATGTGAAAACGTTGTAACAACCTTGAATTTGACGAGGTGTTGAATACGTATTTGACAATCACACATAAAAAAACACCCCAGAAAATGTATAATTATATCAATTTTATTGTGATCAACAATATTCAGATCATGCAAAAACAAACACCATACTTTGAAAAATCCGAAAGAACAACAGACAATATAATGTGCCGGATATACAACAATAAAGCTTCAAGCAAAAGGCAACTAAGAGGATAATATTGTGTAGTGATATAGAAAATGGTGGTTTCTCTCTTCTTCTTCCGTTTCAAAGCAATCGCAGCCTTTTTTTGGTGTGACATTTTGGCCCTGTACTTTTGTTGCCGCTCTGCATCTTTCTGCCTTTTGTTGAGAACTGTCTGTCTAGGTGTATCTTTCTTGGGGTTATTGATCTGAAGTCCCAACGCTATCATTGTTTCTGTACATTTCGCTTTACGAAAACACGTAGCAACCCTGTCAGCCTCTCTCTTCTCCGGCGTTCTTTTCGCTTTTTCTTGCCCTTTCTCTCCCAGACTCTTGATACCCTCCAGCTCTTCGGTTTTTTTTTAATGTTGTTTCTGAAACGCTGTTGTCGTTTAGCAGCAGCAGAAGATCCATCAGTTTGGACAGTGATTTTACTTTCAGTGGGTGAGGTGGGCACCTCGGATGAGGAGGAAGTTCTCTGTTTCTTCAGTAACTGCCGTACGGACACCCTGAGGTCCACCATAGCCACCTAGTACCTGTCAAGCAATTCCAGCATGTTAAAACCATTAAGTTTGAAGAGTATTATAAGTAAGAAGACCCAATTTGTGTTCTTTCTAACAAGATATCATTTTTGCTATCAACACCAATGGTGAAATTCCTAATTGAGGGGCTATATTGCTCCCACACAGATGGTGCTTGGGATTAAGGTGGATTGATAGGGGGTTTTGAATTTAATAAACACCTTTGATTTAAAATCAATAGCAACTAGTGCAAATATGAAACAAACATACAGACACACACACACACACACAAACACACACACACAAACACAAACACACACACACAAACACACACAGAGGTTCGGGTTTGTGCGTCACTGAATAAGCAGACTATAATGCAGGTCTCTCCAAACGGTGCTTGAACCGCGTCCTGTACTCATATATACGCACGCACGTACGCACGCACACAGATACACATTTCGAAAACACACGCATGCACGCGTTAACATTTCACGCACGCACGTGCAAACAGACACATATATATAGACACACAGGGACAAAAAGACACACACACAAACACGCACGCATGTATTCACACGCGCACGCACTTACACACACTCACACACACACCCACAGAACCAGACCTGTTTACCCCCATAAGTGTTTTGGAGTAATGCTCAGCCCCAAAAATAGTAATCCTGGCACAAAAATAGTAATCATCCAGCATTCGTCGCCAATTACAATGCACATGACAACTGTGTCTGCGAAACGCAATCATGCACATCTATATATATATACGACTTGTGTCTGTGTGTGTGTCTGTGTGTTTGTGTATCTGTGTATTTGTGTGTTTGTGTATTTGTGTATTCGCCATGCACGGCCAAAGTTCTCGATGGATCTGCTTCAAATTTGGTGGGCATATTCAGGTAGACCCGGGACACGACACAACCTGGTCGATATTTCAACACGTGCTCTCAGCGCGCAGCGCGGAACCGATTTTGGTTCCACCTCAGCTATTTTGGTTCCACCTCAGCTACCCGGGCCCCCATACCGACACACCAAAGCCAAAGTTCTCGGTGGATCTTTTTCAAATTTGGACACCGTATTCAGCTACACCCCGGACACAATATCATCGATGAGATATTTCAACACGTGCTCTCAGCGCGCAGCGCTGAATCGATTTTGGTTTTTGTGTTCATTTCACCATTATAAGTAACTCTTCCTTATCTTCTCATATTCTCCAGGTTTTCAGCGTTTACCTCCCTTCCTTCGTATGGTGCACTTTTGTGTGAGTGGAGCGTCTTCGGATATTCCCGGCGTTCTGTTACTGTTACTATTTTTAGAAGGTCAACGCAGTGTCCAGAACGTAAATTGGACCCGTAAATTATCCTCACTGTAAAAGTGCAAAGGTCGAATCAATTTATAGCCACGCGAAAAATACACTGTCATCTATCTCTCTATAGATACGGCTTCTCTGGTTTGTTTTTTATGTGTGTGTGTGTGTGTGTGTCTCTATGTGAGCAACACCTGTGCATTGTTCAGTTCTGTTTGTGATGTGGTCTGGCGGCTTTTGTGTAATTTTATGTACTGGCCTTCCTTTGAGAAGCCATAACTTGCTCAGTCCTGTTTGAGTGGAGTTCGCCTCCAAAGGTGATTAACACGGTTACATTCGTCGACAAGGATGGGACTCGATATGGTCAGGAATGGCATTATGGCCACTGAATCATTTTCGTGCTGTTCCCATTCCACGAATCTGGGAGGGACCTAAGCTTGGCGGGTCCATTGTTCGGACCCGGCGAAGCCGGCGTACGGTTCTAAGTACTTCTTCCCGGCGAAGCCGGCTACCCGGCGAAGCGGGTATTCATTCTAGTATAATATATCCATCAATCACAAACAAAACACATCAGTCAGTTTTTGTAGTCATCATAATTTCAAAGAAGATCACATCAAAAGCACATGCATCACTGATTCTTTTTCTTTTGCTCGTAGTAGGCCTTTTTCAGTGTGTCAAGCGCTTCTCTACTGTACTTGCGCTTGCCGAATGAGTGAGGGCGAGACTTCACCACTAGAATAAGGCTCTCCAGCGTCTCATCAGACAGACATGATCTCTGGTCAGTCCTGTGCTTTTTCACCCCATTTTGCCATTGAAAAAAAGAATGCCAAACATGTTTGTTTTTTTTTTTAAATTTATGAAAATCGTAGTCTTGACACGGATAGCGGAATGGCGTAGTTTTTGCAGAAAATCGTAATAAATTACGCCAAAATCGTAAGGGTAAACAGGTCTGCAGAACACAGAAAAAAACACACAGAAACAAACACAGATGCATACACTCACACGCACTCACACACACACACACACATACGCACACAAACACGATTCTGGGGAGGGAGGGGGTATTCGGGGGGCAGTTGTCCGGGGGGGGGGGGGGGGGGGGGGGACTGGGGCAACTGTCTGCCCATGGTTTGGGGCATTTGTCTGGGGGGCAATTGTCATAGGGGCAATTGTTCAGAGGGCAGATGTACAAGGGGGAATTGTCCGGGGGATAATTAGCCTTCTACCGGAGACATCATTCACAACATGTCTCTTGTTGTCATTGGTGCGCACAAAACTTGGTCACTGGATAAAGCATCAGATTCATAATATTCGCTTTTGAGAATGCAATACAATGTCATAAGTGAGCAATCTAGGTGAGCATACACCTTTGTTTTAAGAAAAGGTTTTATTTTAAATCGCAAGATTCCGAAGATGCCGTTACGCTCACTTCATGAGATTACAGGACTGACAAGCGAAACCCGGTGGGGCTGAAGAACTTCATGGAATTCACAC
This sequence comes from Littorina saxatilis, assembly GCF_037325665.1. Lineage (NCBI taxonomy): Eukaryota > Metazoa > Mollusca > Gastropoda > Littorinimorpha > Littorinidae > Littorina > Littorina saxatilis. Next base: position 14,872,295 of record NC_090257.1, on the reverse strand, counting down.
TTGCGTGATTTTAATTTGATTTTTTTTGTACAAACATGCTTATAAATGAATGAGCAACAAAATAATACCAACCTTGTCATGTGAGATTCCCAGGAATCCAAGCAATCGGGGTCTGCATCTCGCCGGTAGCAGAGGGCGTTACGAACGCACCCGTCCAAAATGTCAACTACACCTTTTTTCATGAATTACGTCATTATACACGACAAATTGTGAAAAAAACATCACGCATCTGTATGGCTGGGTGATTAACAAAGGTGCAAACATGAAAATGTATGGTTTCATTCAGTTGAATTGATGCTAGCTTATAATGAAAACGGCCGTTACGAAGCCATCACGTGTGACACAAAACACTCTCTGAGACATCACATTCGTCCAAAGTGTGTCCTCGGTTGAATGAATGCATTTTCTGCATCTTCAAGGTGCACTTGTTGACTTGATCGTAAAACAATTAGTGATTATAAAGAAATTCATTTGGTTACAGAGGTAGGAAAAATCTAAGTGAGCGTGACAACATTCGATGCGTACGTAAGGCTGTTTTCAACTTCATTTTTGGGGGTCTCAAACACAAAGAAAATAACAACAATTGCACAGGAATGAACCTTTATCGTTTCACAAAGTGACTTTTCAACAAATCATGTATACTGTTCAAAAAAAGAAACGCATAGCTTGTAATATTTGGTTAATTTAGTTATATGGCTACAAGGATATCCACCAAACTGCAGAAAATGTTTATCTGGTCGTCGACCTTTCGTCCATTGCCACAAGTGAGCTCTGCACGTGACGCATGCGTTATCAGTGGCTACAATGTCAAAATTGCTCATTTGGCATGACCACTCGTCATGCTTCAGTGTAATCTCGTGAAACTCGGGGAATATTGAGCTCTCACCATGTCTTCCAAAACCCATAAAAGCGGATTGTTCGCCACAAAGAAATCAGACGACAATTCAGCGACGAAAGATGGCCCGATTGAGCAGAGAAGACCGCCAAATTGCATTGGGTCGTTTACAAGCAGGCCAAAGTCAAAGTGCAATCGCCAGGCACTTCCACGTGTCCCAGAGCACCATCAGTAGACTGTGGGTCAGGTTTCAAGCCACTGGCTCCGTTGCTGACTTGCCACGAGCGGGAAGACCAAGGGCGACAACTGCTGCTCACGACCGCTTCATACGGCTCCGCCACCTCCGGAATCGTTTCCTGTCGGCCTCATCTTCTGTCCAGGCTCTCCCCGGGCCACACCGATTATCGGACCAGACCGTGCGGAACCGCCTGCATGAAGCTGGTTTGAGAGCTCGCAGACCTCACAGAGGAGCTGTCCTCACCCGCCGCCATCGCCAGAACCGAGTGCAGTGGGGCAACCAGCACCTTCGCTGGACCGTCCGGAATCACTGGAGACACGTGTGGTTCAGCGACGAGTCCTACTTCCTGCTCCAGCGACATGATGGTCGGAGGAGGGTCTACCGGAGAGTAAACGAACCTTACGCGCCCAACTGTGTGGATGAGGCACCCGTTCATGGTGGTGGAGGCGTCATGGTGTGGGGGGCGATCAATACCGCTGGAAGGAGCACCCTGGTGCACGTCCAAGGGCGCATAACTGCCCAGCGATACGTGGAGGAAATTCTGCGCCCACACGCCCTTCCTCTTCTGGCTGACCAGGATGCCATATTCCAGCAGGACAACGCTCGCCCGCACACAGCACGACTCACCACCCAGTTCCTCACCGACCACCATGTCCAGGTGCTTCCCTGGCCATCCATGTCGCCAGACATGAACCCGATAGAACACCTCTGGGATGAATTGGACAGACGTGTGCGCAGGCGAGAAGAAGCGCCGGCAAATCACCGCGATCTATTGCAGGCACTTCAGGAGGAGTGGGACACCATCCCACAGCAAGATATCCGGCATCTGATCCAGTCCATGCCCAGAAGGTGCCGGGCAGTTGTTGCTGCTCAAGGCAGTCACACCCCCTACTGACTTGACAGCCTCGGCACCCAATCGTATTGATTGACTGATTGATTTGAAGATGCAAATGAACTGTGTGTGCATTCAACTGTGTCCATACCAAATTTCAAACAAATAATCTAAATATTGGATTTTCTGTTAATTTTTTCGAAAAATAAAACAAATTTGGCAAGTAGCAACTATGCGTTTCTTTTTTTGAACAGTATATAATAAATGTATCGTGGCAATGGACCGTAGCTTCCAATATATGTACCGACCCTGTTCCCATTTTTCTGACGCCATTTTTGTTGATTTACTGACATTATTACACTATATTTAATATCAAAATACAAATATGTTCATTCATTTTGTTGTGGGTGCTTCTTCAAACATATCTGTATCCACATAAACAGGGGGAAAGGTCTAGTTAGAAGGAAGACGTGTCGCTTTGGAGTGGCAGCCGAGGGGGGGGGGGTGTTCCAGAACCCCTGTAACCCCCCTACCCCCCTAATCCGCCCCTGCTTTGAGACTTTCATTAGCATACTTGTAGGAGCAAAACCGAAAGTGACCACTGGCACTACCTACTCTCTTTCATGACATTGACAGTATTGCAATGACTCCAAGTCGTTCTAGAACGTTAACCTCAAAAGATCTTCGTAGGTTTAATCAAAAGCTTCTTTCTCCTGCCTCACTAAAACTTTCCGATTCTACCGTATACTGATCTTATGTCGTCCTGATCACCTGTGCCGTGGCTGTTGACTGTTGTCTGCGATGAGCGAGACCTTCCAAGGAAATCTTTCAATAAACGAAATTCATTGAATCTAACGTTGTAAACATTTGAAATTACAACATTTAGAGATAAACCGTTCAAGAATACTGCTCAGACACTGCTGGGCCCAAACACAAATGCGGTCAGAATTATCCGTATGTTCAAAACTTGTCTGCTGCGACTGCTGGATAAAACGAACAAAAAGGAGAAGAAGGAGAGTCTGACAGGGAGAAAAATAAAAATAATTGCACCGCTCGCTTGACTCTCTGCGCCCACTTCGACTGAAAGCTTCCCGCACAGGCTGAGTTTGCGTAACACCTTGCCCTCTATTGAAGACTCCCTCCCGTTTTAGACCCTGTTTTCTGAGATTTTCTGTAGATAAGTATAATTAAGTAGAAGTGCAATTCCCTTGTCACAGTCGTAATGATTGAGGAGCAAGCTGGTTTTCGAGGGGGCTACAGCACAGTTGATCAGTATTTTTACGTTGTATGCTGTTGTCCAGAAGCACTTAGCCCGAAACATGAAGCTGTACGTAGCCTTCGTAGATTTAAAACAAGTCGCGTAAGGCGAAAATACAATATTTAGTCAAGTAGCTGTCGAACTCACAGAATGAAACTGAACGCAATGCCATTTTTCAGCAAGACCGTATACTCGTAGCATCGTCAGTCCACCGCTCATGGCAAAGGCAGTGAAATTGACAAGAAGAGCGGGGTAGTAGTTGCGCTAAGAAGGATAGCACGCTTTTCTGTACCTCTCTTTGTTTTAACTTTCTGAGCGTGTTTTTAATCCAAACATATCATATCTATGTTTTTGGAATCAGGAACCGACAAGGAATAAGATGAAAGTGTTTTTAAATTGATTTCGACAATTTAATTTTGATATAAATTTTTATATATTTAATTTTCAGAGCTTGTTTTTAATCCAAATATAACATATTTATATGTTTTTGGAATCAGAAAATGATGGAGAATAAGATGAACGTAAATTTGGATCGTTTTATAAATTTTTATTTTTTTTTACAATTTTCAGATTTTTAATGACCAAAGTCATTAATTAATTTTTAAGCCACCAAGCTGAAATGCAATACCGAAGTCCGGGCTTCGTCGAAGATTACTTGACCAAAATTTCAACCAATTTGGTTGAAAAATGAGGGCGTGACAGTGCCGCCTCAACTTTCACGAAAAGCCGGATATGACGTCATCAAAGACATTTATCCAAAAAATGAAAAAAACGTTCGGGGATTTCATACCCAGGAACTCTCATGTCAAATTTCATAAAGATCGGTCCAGTAGTTTAGTCTGAATCGCTCTACACACACACACACACAGACAGACAGACACACGCACATACACCACGACCCTCGTTTCGATTCCCCCTCGATGTTAAAATATTTAGTCAAAACTTGACTAAATATAAAAAAAAGTGTTTGACTCCGTGAACAGAAATTCATTATGGACTGTTTTGAGAAAAAATGGCATCAATGGGAAAACGTTTAAGGCTTTGCAAGGTTGTAAGGCAGTACAGGCATGCGTGCTTGAGAAATGTGCGTATGTAGCTGATGGGGTCTATGACTATGTCGACCAAAAGAGTGGGATTCCCTGTGTACTGAGGTGGAGTTCCTGTAGGGGGATTTCCTGTATACAGGGAATCCCACAGGGTCTACTTCTAGTAGTGTTTCGCTGATATCGCTGAAAGTCACGTGATGCTTAGCGACATCGGTAGAATTTGATGTTTTTCGATCTTTAGTGATAACATGTCTCTGGTAATCCTCTCTGGTGATAATTCTTAGAAATTCGAGTATGGTTTGCAAGTTTTATTGAAAAACTCTAACCTGTGTGATTCCCTGTATACAGGGAATCCCCCTACAGGAACTCCACCTACAGGGAATCCCACTCTTTTGGTCGACATAGACCCCATCAGCGTTATTCAGTGATTGCCCAAAAGGAGTGAAACAAGGGTGCTCACTGAGCCCCTTGATGTTTTCATCTATCTATCTATATATAATTATATATATATATACGACTAGTGTCTGTCTGTCTGTCTGTCTGTCTGTCTTGTCTGTTCGCGATGCACGGCCAAAGTTCTCGGTGGATCTTTTTCAAATTTGGACACCGTATTCAGCTACACCCCGGACATAACCTCATCGATGAGATATTTCAACACGTGCTCTCAGCGCGCAGCGCTGTACGCGCTGAACCGATTTTTGTTTTGTTTTTGTTTTTTGTTGTCGGGATCCACTACCAGTAACTCTTCCTTATCTTCTCCAGTGTTTTCAGCCGCGATTATCTCCCTTCCTCCGTGTGGCGTCAATCCATATTCCCGTTACTACGTTACTATTTTTAGAAGGTCACTGCACGTTACTAGTTTTAGAAGGTCTCCAGTGTTTTGCGCGTTTATCTCCTTTCCTTCGTGCGCCGGCGTACACCCGGCAAAGCCGGGTCTCAGGCGCAGCCTGGTATTCGGCTCTACTTCTTCCCGGCGAAGCCGGTACCCGGCGAAGCGGGTAATCATCTAGTTTTTCATAAATGAATTAGCAGTCGAATAGTTTAAAAAGGGGAAACACGGTATACAGCTGGTACCTGGTACCATTGAAATGTTTTTATTGCTTTTTGCGGATGATGTTGTGTTGTTGTCAAACACAGTGACAGGCCAGTGCAGAACCAGTTGATTAATCTGAAAAAAGAAGCGGACAGGATATGTTACTCACTGTGAATTTGGATAAAACAAATATCACGGTTTTTCGTAAAGGAGGGCATCTATCTGCAAATGAAAAATGGTTTTACAGATAAAGACGAACTCAAAGTAACAAATGCATATATATATTTGGGTATGATGTTTACGACAAAGTTGAGTATCAGTGGTGTTTTAAAGGAGTTGAGCAAAAAAGGTGTGACAGGGTGACCGGTCACCAGTCATAGAGTAAAGCTGTTGTCATTGTCCAGTCTAGTGTTTGTAGTTCATCTTGCCAACCGATTTGTGTTTTGTGTCATTTCGGCATTATTCTTTGAACTAAAAGTACTGGTGTGCACCAGCTGCAAACAGTCTCCCTTTGAGTGAAGCAATTTAATTTCTTAATCCCTTTAGAACTTGAACTGAAGTGGACAGGCCACCTGTGTCTGAGGCAGGCAACCCTGTCTGCAGGGGTAGTATTATGCAATCTGACACCCGACTGCCTCTTCGTAACCCCTGAGGTTTGGGGAAGTGTGAAGTGGGTCAGTGTGATTTCCTTTGATACTAATAGTGAGAGATCATAGAAGCGTGTCAGCTGCGGTTGGAAGGTTTTAATCCCTTACCCTCCCCCCCCCCCTTTTTAACATAGAGGGGTGAATCGAGACGAGGGTCGTAGTGTATGTGTATGTATGTGTGTGTGTGTGTGTCTGTGTGTGTGTCTGTGTGAAGAGCGATTCAGAGTAAACTACAGGACCGATCTTTATGAAATTTTTCATGAGAGTTCCTGGGTATGATATCCCCAGACATTTTTTTTCCTTTTTTCGATAAATGTCTTTGATGACGTCATATCCGGCATTTTGTAAAAGTTGAGGCGGCACTGTCACACCCTCATTTTTCAATCAAATTGATCGAAATTTTGGCCAAGCAATCTTCGACAAAGGCCGGACTTTGGGATTGTATTTCAGCTTGGAGGCTTAAAAATTAATTAATGACTTTGGTCATTAAAAATCTGAAAATTGTAATTAAAATTATTTTTTTATTAAAACGATCCAAAATTACGTTTATCGTATTCTTTATCATTTTCTGATTCCAAAATCATATAAATATGTTATATTCGGATTAAAAACAAGCTCTGAAAATTAAAAATATAAAAATTATGATTAAAATTAAATTTCCGAAATAGATTTAAAAACAATTTCATCTATTCCTTGTCCGTTCCTGATTTCAAAAACATTTAGATATGATATGGTTGGATTAAAAACACATTCAGAGAGTTAAAAAGAATAGAGATATAGAAAAGCGTGCTATCCTTCTCAGCGCAACCGCTACCGCGCTTTTCTGGATTGTTAATTTTACTGCCTTTGCCACGAGGGGTGGACAGACGATGCTACGAGTGTACGGTCTTGCGGAAAAAATGCAATGCGTTCAGTTTCATTCTGTGAGTTCGACTGAGCTTGACTAAATGTTGTACCAGTAAAATCCGAATGTCCTAACTCGATAGAAAGCATAACGACTTTTCTCCCGAATCATCTTCCCGCTCATATGAATGATTCGTCGCCTTGCATCGCTAAACTTCACCACGATCGTTGAGGTCTTCGTACAGGCTCCTCTCTTTGCGTACTTTCGCTTCGCTATCCTTCTCACCATCTAGATAACACCGAGTCATTACTATGACGGCTTACTAGTGCCAAAACCCGGGGTTACCCATTATCACGTGATAATTACTAATTAACGCTGTCAGTTACTGTTTTCACTCGTTAGTTACTCATTTTCACGGGATAATTAGTAATTGTCACGGGAAAACGACTAATTTTTAGTTTTGGCACTAGCAATCCGTCAGGAAGTGAGCCAAAACTAAAATTTAGTAATTAACAGGTGAAAGTTAGTAATTTTCCCGGGAAAATTAGTAATTAACACGTGAAAATGGTAATTATCAAGGGAAAATTACTAATTTTCCCTTGATAATTACAATTATGAGGTTTTGGCACTAGTAAGCCCTATGACGGCTTACTAGTGCCCAAACCTGGGGTTACCCATTATCACGTGATAATTACTAATTAACGCTGTCAGTTACTGTTTTCACCTGTTAGTTACTCATTTTCACGGGAAAATTACTAATTTTTAATTTTGGCACTAGCAATCCGTCAGGAAGTGAGCCAAAACTAAAAATTAGTAATTAACAGGTGAAAGTTAGTAATTATTCCGGGAAAATGAGTAATAAACACGTGAAAATGGTAATTACAATTATGAGGTTTTGGCACTAGTAAGCCGTCATACATTTTCCTTGATGACACACAGGATTTTCGTATTCCCGACTCCCAAGGAAGTCGCCGCGGATTACCACTTCGCTCGATTAGCGATTACTTTATTAGCTCTCTACTCAAGAGTCGGCGCTTTTCTTTTTCTTTCGCGAATCTTCGTTTGTCAACAAGACAGTCGTCGTGACAAGCGGATAGTGTGCAGAAAAAACCCAGATGTATCAGGATCTCGCGCGCGCGAGATTTCGTTTTAATTCAGTTCTTCTCGCGATAGTTGGAGGAGCGAGAGCCGCCATGTTGTGGTTTCGTCTGCTGGAAATATGCGCAAAAGTCGTAAATTATCCCAAAAAGCTCGGTCGTAAGTCGCGTTTTGGGTCATTATCCTTGACGATACACAGGATTTGCGTCTTCCCGACTCCTAAGGAAGTCGCCGCGGATTCTATCGTGCGCGAGATTTAGTTTTTTTTCCGTCTCGCGAGCAAGAGCCGCCATGTATTGTTTTCGTCTGCTCGACAACAAATGCGCGAAAGTCGTAATTCATCCCCAAAAGCTCGGTCGTAAGTCGCGTTTTGGGGTGAGTCGTTCACTGGGGGTTCATTATATAGTAGAATGCATCCGTGGTAGCATAATCGGTCGTAAAACGGGGGTGGTCGTAAACAGGGGGGTCGCTAAGGGGGAGTTCTACTGTATTTTCGCCTTACGCGACTTGTTTTTTACATTTAGTCAAATTTTGACTAAATGTTTTAACATAGAGGGGGGAATCGAGACGAGGGTCGTGGTGTATGTGTGTGTGTGTGTGTGTGTGTAGAGCGATTCAGACTAAACTACTGGACCGATCTTAATGAAATTTAACATGAGAGTTCCTGGGTATGATATCCCCGGACAATTTTTTCATTTTTTCGATAAATACCTTTGATGACGTCATATCCGGCTTTTTGTAAAAGTTGAGGCGGCACTGTCACACCCTCATTTTTCAATTAAATTGATTAAAATTTTGGCAAAGCAATCTTCGACGAAGGCCGGGGTTTGGTGTTGCATTTCAGCTTGGTGGCTTAAAAACTAATGAGTGAGTTTGGTCATTAAAAATCAGAAACTTGTAATTAAAATTATTTTTTTATTAAACGATCCAAAAACAATTTCATCTTATTCTTCGTCATTTTCTGATTCCAAAAACATATAGATATGTTATATTTGGATTAAAAACAATCTCTGAAAATTAAAAATATAAAAATTATGATCAAAATTAAATTTCCGAAATCAATTTAAAAACAATTTCATCTTATTCCTTGTCGGTTCCTGATTCCAAAAACATATAGATATGATATGTTTGGATTAAAAACACGCTCAGAAAGTTAAAACGAAGAGAGGCACAGAAAAGCGTGCTATGCAGCACAGCGAAACCACTACCGCGCTAAACAGGCTGGTCAGTTTCACTCCGTTTTGCACAAGCGGCGGACTACGGTCATTGTTAAAAAAAAATGCAGTGCGTTCAGTTTCATTCTGTGAGTTCCACAGCTTGAATGTAGTAATTTCGCCTCACGCGACTTGTTTTATCTTGTCTTCAACCAATGAAACGGGGTATCATCTTAGAATGTTGTGTTACTAATAGTTACTAAGAGTTTGATTGGGTGTTTGTTACTCTAGCTAAAGTTGAATTATGTGTGTACATGTTATAGTGTGGGAGAGAACTTCGGAAGAGTGTGGACGTATTTTGTTGTGTGCTTCACTAACTCAGGAGATGTAGTCAACTTGGTATGTTGTGGCTTGTAGTCACCGGCTTCGGTCGGTAGGCGAAGAGGAGGAGGGAAGATCGAGAGACACGGAAATAAAGTTTGCCATACCAGTATATAGCGTAATAAGACTAAAAAAACAACCTGAGATTTATTGCAAGATTTTATATTTTGATGTCTGCTTGAAGAGGAAAGTTAGCTCTTAAACATATCAATGATCTAGGAAAATCTAGTGCTTATTTTATGAGATAAAATTAAATAAAGCATTATTCATCGCACATTTTTATTCATTCTGACACCATCCGACGGCCATAACAGAAAGCACCGCGAGGTGTCTGTCAACGCCTTATCAGTGGTATCCGGGTCAGCTTGCGCTCGAATGCCGGTCACAGTTGAGCCTGTGGTAATTGATACTAGAACCTGTTATGCTTTTCTTTGTTTAATCGCTTGGTTTGCACGTCTTTTTAAGGGATAAGAGAAACTACCACTCAGTGGATGTCGAAGTTCCAAAGTCATAAACACTTGTGAAATTTTTGTTAATCTTTTGAGGAATAAATTAGACAGGTTTACTTGTATTTAAAAGCCATCTTCCATCTCCCGAAGTATGGTTCCCCGTAATAGTTTGTGTTGGATTTAATCAGAGATGTGTGTGTGTGTGTGTGTGTGTGTGTGTGTGTGTGTGTGTGTGTGTGTGTGTGCGTGTGTACAGTGTTTATGTGTTTTACAGAGAGAGAGAGAGAGAGAGAGAGAGAGAGAGAGAGAGAGAGAGAGAGAGAGAGGGGGGGAGAGAGAGAGGGGGAGAGAGAGAGAGAGAGAGAAACACACACATTTACACACACACACACACACACACACACACACACACACACACACACACAGTGAGTGATTTCCAAACACATTTACACACACACACACACACACACACACACACACACACACACACACACACACACACACACACAGTGAGTGATTTCCAAACACAATAAGGATTTATAGACCTACGTAACTCTTACACCGTCGAATTTGAAATGCATGCCTCATCAAAAAGAGAATTCAATTTAAAGGAGAAAGCAGAGCATTTAGAAGCTATGCCTTGGACACCGTCTTTTCTTAATTTTTCACTGTCTATGGACTTTATGGTGATGTAGCATCAACATATATTTACAGAATGATATGGTGTAATACTCACCTGATTCATCCCAATTGAAACTTGTAAAACTAAAATATATATATTGAAAAGAATTGAAGAATATTACCGGATGGCACAGGTTGTATTTGCACGAAACTAATTAGCAACACATGTCCATGAGTGCTGCCAGGGAGGCACAGAATGAGAAAGTCACCAAAATCACGGACTGCTTCTTGGAGGGGATATATCCTGACCACCAGCTTTATTCAAGCTACAAAACTTGAAGTCTGACCTGAGGCCAAAAAAATCCTGGAACGCCGAAGAAGAAGAAGAATATTTCTTTTTGATGAGTCCCCAGACCTAAAGTGTTTTAAACACACAACAAACACATATAGCCACACCCTTGGTTCCTGACTCCTGTTCCATCACTCACAAGGCCTGTGAGATAGGTATCGTCATTCTGGCGAAAATGTATGACCAGATAATGTCTTATTCAAACGTTCAGACCAAGCTATTGCTGTTGCCACAGAACCCAACAACTCTGTAAAGATTGATTGAGATGGTGTTACTGAGGACCCACAGTTGCATTATTGACGCCTTGTTCTAGGGATGGGGGAGGGAGTCTGTTGAAATTAGACGCTAAAGACCAAAGACCAGCAAACAAGTCCCATCTTGCAGAAGAAATATGAAAAACTGCCAAAGCTGACATGCCGTAGAGACAGTCATGTGGTGTTGAAGTCTAAATACAGTCTGGACGGAGAGACTCTTCTGCAGCGGATACCTTGGCCTCGATGTGCAACATTTGCTGCAATCTTACGATATTCCTTCTAGTTTGTTTAACACAGGTTCCAGCACGTAACCGTGGTTTTCTATGGATACAGCCCGGACCATCTACCAGGGACGTCACCCATAACCGTCGAGTTAAGGAAAGGTGTTCGCCTTTCAAGTTGGAAATGACGCCAACAACGAGAACAGGCAGCGATTCCTTTATCTACTGTCTGTTGCCCTTACGGTAAACTTGTGTAGGACGGTGCGTGCTGACGGAGATCCGCACTGCATGATAGCTGCTCAGGCTCTGGAGAGTTCAAAGAGTCACATGTCACTGTTGTTGTAGGAGAAGGCACAGACTAACTGGATGTCCCCTGGCACCTAGGACAACCATCATGAAATCTTTCTTGAACCAAGCCACATAATAAGTGCCAAGGCATTCAAATGTGATGAATGTCAGGCAGACCAGGAGATTTCTTGGCAGTGCACGCCAAGTATTATCAGCCATCCATGCGATCAGTGGCTGCGACACAGCGCCAAGGCCGTTTGGAACGGGCAAGCGACCTTCAGATACCACAAGAACTGAGGAATCTGGCTACCCCGTTCCTACCAGAGAGCAGACCAAGCAACATCACTAAAGCCGGAGAGGAGATACTTGCTGCGTTATATGATCAGACAGTTGCTCACTTGAGGTACAAGATGTTCTGCACGAAAGTTGCAAGGGGGAGTTCCTGTTTATCATTGCACTGTCGTCCTCCACTCCCGGTTGCAGTCAATTACCACAGTCGTCGTGTATATCTCCAAGTGCAAGGCTGGACATGAACCTCACGATTGTGACTGAAAGACAGCTGGAAGACCCTGTACTGCTGATTTTTCTTCATCCAGCCCCTTCCAAGCTGCTGTCAGTCACGGCGAATCTCAAGAGTGACCCAAAGCGCTATAGTTGTAAAAAGCATGGTTTGGATTGCTCTTTTGCTTGTGGTGAATGCCATGGGCTTGAACTTTCTAACGCTTATGACATGTGTACAGACGAGAATGACATAAACGATTTGAAGGGATACAAGGACCAGGATGTGCATGTTTTGTCAGGCTATAAGAAATGTGGCAAAATATTTTGAGTATCTTGAGCAGAAAAAAATCAAGTTCAGAATTATACACACAGCAATCATAATATGTGTGCATTGCATTATTGTTCACAACAGAAACATCAAACAGTGGTCTTATAGAAAATTGCAAGTCTCCAGGTGTACTTGTGTTTTGTGGAGACACGCCGACAACTTTCATAGATCGTTTCTAACCAACTCCGCTAACTGTTTCACCAACACGTTATGTATGACCCGGCCATTCTGCCTGTCCCTTCAATTCTAATTTAAAAAGAAACTAGAAACTGTACCAATCAAAACATCCTATAAACAACTTACATCAGGACAAAAAGAACTATGTGTATTTGTATTTGCCTTGCACACAGTCACGTCGTATTGTGGAAGCTGTGATTTCGATACATCCTTCACACTTACGACTAAACTGTGTACACAGAGTTGTTTACTTTAACTTGGCAGACAAATATTATTACTACTATCATTTCAACGCGTTCTTGGTTACGAACCCGAAAACACTCATAAAAACATGGATTTTGCGGCCCGTGTTTGGGAAATTCCATGACGTCATCTAATTAATATTAATATTGGTCACGTGTGTAAAACAACGGGACTGTCCGCCATCTTGTGTCACCAGCCTAGCACGTACACTGATGTAACTGAGTGGTTCCAGAAAGATAATAAACCTCACGCCTAACTAAACTAAAGTCTTGTTGTGTTAGTAGTATGAAGTGAAACTACAGCATTCAACACATGGTGTCAGAAAGTAGAGGAATTCTAGGAACACAGTGACAGTGACAGTGACAATGGCTTTCAAACCACCTGCAAATTTCAACTTCAGAGAACCGGCAAACTGGCCGCAGTGGCGTGGCACGTTTCAACGCTTCAGAAGCGCGAGCGAACTCTTTAAAAAAGACGAAGAGGTACAGGTTAGTAGCCTTATCTATAGCATGGGGTCCGATGCAGAAAGGATTTTCGAGCGTTTCGAATTAGCACCCGATGACGCGAAAAACTTTGATGTGGTGCTAGAGAAATATAACCAATACTTTCTACCACAGAAAAATGTCATCCATGAGAGAGCTACGTTCCACAAACGAAATCAGCGGGAAGATGAAAGCATCGAAGAGTATGTGCGCCAGTTATACGAACTCTCGGAAAACTGTGAGTTTGCCGACAAAGAAAATACGATCAGAGACAGACTGGTGTTGGGCATACGTGATCCGGAGGTATCAGAAAAACTGCAACTCGAAAGCACTTTGACATTACCAAAGGCAGTTCAGATCGCTCGTCAGAATGAACTGATCAAATCGCAGATTCAGGAGCAACGAGGCCAAGGAAAAACGTCTGTTGACTCCGTCAGGGGCAGATCTAGATTTCGGAGTGGAAAGTTCCGACAGCATACGAGGGGTGGTCAAAACAGTTTGACAGGTGAACAAAGACATATGAGGGGCAGTCAAAAAGTTTCAAGAGGTCACAGTTTTTCACAGTTTTCTCAGCACAGTGATGGTCAAGAGTGTGGGAAATGTGGCAGAGACCATCCTAAAGATGGACAGTGTCCAGCACGCGGACAGCAATGCAGGCGATGTAAGCGAAAAGGACATTTTGCTCGTATGTGCCGCAGCGTTCGTGAGGTTGAGACAGAACATGAAGAGGATGAGTTTTTTGTGGATTCGGTGATTGCTGACAACTCAAAACCTTGGACGACAGTTCTGAAAATCAAAGACATTGATGTCCAGTTCAAGATCGACACAGGAGCAGATCTGACTATCATCAATGAGAAGACTTTTGATCGTTTCAAGAACAAACCAAAGCTGTCAGCTACACGCGTACAGTTGAGCTCTCCAGGAGGAAGACTGAGTACAAAAGGAGAATTCTTCGCAAAGACAAACTTGAAAGGCCAGACATTCAAGTTCAGAGTGATTGTTGTCAGGAACAGCCTAGGTAACAATCTCCTGAGCAGAAATGCAGCAGAGAAAATGGGTCTTGTCAAACGTCTGGAAGAAATTCATGCTGATGTTTTTGGTAAAACAGGACTTCTGAAGACAGAACCAGTCAAAATCAACATGAAACCTGGAACCCAACCATACTGTGTGACAACTGCACGTCGCGTTCCATTTCCTTTACAGAAGAAGGTGAAGGCAGAGCTTGAGAGAATGCAAGCAGCAGGCATCATAAAAGAAGTGAAAGAGACAACTGATTGGTGTGCGCCCATGGTCCCAGTCGTCAAACCAAATGGGAGTGTGAGAATCTGTGTCGACTTCAAAAGACTGAATGAAGGAGTGAAGCGACCCCACTGCATGCTACCAAATCTTGATGACATTGCACCGAAAATGGTAGGGTCAAAGTTCTTCACGACCCTAGACGCTTCATCTGGATTCTTCCAGATTCCTCTGCAGGAAGACAGCTCTCTTCTCACCACATTCATGACTCCGTTTGGTCGTTTTGCGTTCCAGCGAGTTCCGATGGGCATCTCTCTGGGGCCCGAGTGTTTCCAGACCAAGATGAAGGAGACACTAGAAGGTTTGGAGGGTTGCGACGCCATCATGGATGACACGATCATTTTTGGTCGTACCGAAGAGGAGCATGACAGAAGACTGGATGCAGTTCTCAAGAGGATAGAAGAAAGAGGACTGAAACTGAACAGAGAAAAGTGCAAGTTCAAGAAGACGGAAGTGAAATACTTCGGGCACATCATCAGCGAACACGGAGTTCGTCCAGATCCGGAGAAAGTCAAGGCAATCACAGATATGCAGCCTCCATCATCACTGACAGAACTCAGAACGGTATGTGGTATGTTTAACTACCTCAGCAAGTTTGTCCCTGGACTAGCAACAGATCTGAAGCCCATCACAGACTTAATGAAAGCAGATACAGCGTGGGCTTGGAGAGATGAACAGCAGAAGGCGTTTGAGGCGGTGAAAAAGAAGATTTCATCGACTTCAGCACTGGAGTTCTACCACCAAGACAGGAAGACAGTAGTGAGTGCCGACAGCAGTAGCTACGGAATGGGAGCCACACTTATGCAGTGGAAAGGTGGTCAGCTAGTACCGATTGCGTACGCATCCAGAACACTCACAGACGCAGAAAGACGTTATGCTCAGATTGAGAAAGAATGCTTGGCGTCAACATGGGCTTGCGAAAAATTTGCAAAGTACCTGATTGGCTTGGACAGTTTTGATCTGCTGACTGACCACAAGCCACTCGTTCCTTTGATGACCTCAAAGGATTTGGATCGTGCACCAGTTAGGTGTCAGAGACTCCTCCTGAGACTGATGCGATTCAATGCGAAAGTGCAGCATGTGCCTGGAAAAAACCTCGTCATAGCAGATGCACTTTCAAGAAGTCCGCTGACAGTCACAAAAGAAGACAAAGACTTGAGTGAGGTTGTGTCGGCGTACGTGGATTTTGTGGAAGAGTCTTGGCCCATCGCCGAGAGTCGCCTCGACGTCCTGAGAGCAGCAACGGTCCATGACGCTGAACTTCAGCAAGTGATCCAGTATGTCTGCAATGGTTGGCCTCCGTCGGTGTCAGCTAACTTGCAGGCCTACCAGCAAGTACAGGGAGAACTTTCACTCATCAGGGGCTTACTGGTGTGTGGAAAGAGAGTCGTCATCCCAGTGAGTGAACGTCCAGATCTCCTGAAGAAGCTGCATGAATCTCACCAAGGTCTCCACAAATGTCGTGAGAGAGCACAAATGAGTGTGTGGTGGCCAGGTCTCAGCCGAGATTTGAAGACATTCATTGAAAATTGCAGGGAATGCAGACAACATCGACCAAGCCAGCGGAGTGAGCCACTGAAACCAACAGTGCTTCCAGAGCGGCCCTGGCAACAGCTAGGGATGGACCTTCTCTCATTTGAGGGAAAAGACTACATGGTGGTTGTTGACTATTACTCCAGGTGGCTGGAAATTCTTCGTCTGACCAGTACCACATCAGCAGCAGTTATTGCAAAGCTACGATCGATCTTCATGACACATGGGTTCCCAGAAGTTGTGAAATCTGACAACGGTACCCAGTTCCAGAGCAAGGAATTCAGGGATTTCGCCAAAGAGTTTGACTTTCGTACCAGTACGAGCAGTCCAGTTTTCCCTCAGGCAAATGGGGAAGCTGAAAGCGGTGTGAAGATCGCCAAGAAGATTCTGCGACAGTCATCGCCAGACATAGCTCTGCTCAACTACAGAGCTACACCGCACAGCAGTACAGGTGTCAGTCCGTCACAGGCGCTGATGGGCAGGCAGCTGCGTACGCGACTTCCCGTGCTTCCGGAAGTTTTGGTTCCACGACCAGTCAGCGATGCAGACATCCGGCAAGCAGATCAACAGGCGAAAGACAACTACAAGTTCAGCTATGACAAGAGGCACGGAGCTACACCTCTGTCAAAGCTGGTACCAGGTGATCAAGTGCTGGTCAAGACTGACGCTGAAAGCACTTGGAAGAAGCAAGGAACAGTTGTGGCAGCTGATGCTGACAACCGTACCTACCTGATTAACTCACCCTCTACAGGTGTCCTCCGGCGAAACAGAAAACATCTGCAGCAAATCCCATCGCCGCGTCACGACATCATTCCTGTTTCACCAGAACATTCCTCAGCAGCATCAGATTCAAAGGACATCACTTCATCATCTGATTCCAAGGACATCGGAGATTCCAAGGACATCAACAGGCGTGTCACCAGAGCAGTTGGTGGCTACACAGCTGCTAAGCCTCTCCGTTACAGGGAGGAAGAAGTGTGTGCTGCCATTGTGTGATGGCAGAAAAGCAGAGCAAATTGTGGTGAAATTTGTGTGAAGTGCATTGAGCACTTGGTGGTGAAGTTTAGTTAATTCAAGTTTTATAATGCGATAGAACTTCAGGCGGAAGTGAATCAAAGCTTATGTTTTCTTTCTTTCGTTAATCTATCTTTCTTTCTTTCGTAAAGAAAGCAAGAGCTTTGGTTATGAATGCGTGAAGTTTTCTCTATAATTTCATTTGTTCAAGTTTAGAGTGTTATTGGAATTGAGCGTTAAGTTCTATTTAATGCCAAGATGTATTCCTTTTTAATTTCTTTGCTTTTCAGTAGTAAAGGATGAAAGGAGAACTGGGCAAGCATGTGAATGACAGAGAGAGAAAGCATTATATAGAATGATGATTGGATGAGTATGAGAGGAGAGTGAATCTTAAGAAACTTTCCATAATTTTGCAAAATTTCGTTTTAAGCTTGTTTTTAATTAGATGTTTGTTTGTTTGAAAAACAAAGACTTTGCGGTGAGCTTTAGGGGACCTGAAAACTGGAAAACTGACTTTGTGAAAGTGTTTCTGTCTGAAAAAGAAATTTAAAAATTACATTGACATTATAACAGAGACATTTAAGAATAATGCATTTTTCCTTTTAAGGAGGGAGATGTTTGGGAAATTCCATGACGTCATCTAATTAATATTAATATTGGTCACGTGTGTAAAACAACGGGACTGTCCGCCATCTTGTGTCACCAGCCTAGCACGTACACTGATGTAACTGAGTGGTTCCAGAAAGATAATAAACCTCACGCCTAACTAAACTAAAGTCTTGTTGTGTTAGTAGTATGAAGTGAAACTACAGCATTCAACACAGCCCGCAAAGAGCACACAAGGTTAGATGTTTAGGAGGAGACGCCAGTTTGACCTTGACCTGACCTTCTTTTGAAATGATTACTTATATTTACCTATATCATTATTACTATCATGTGAAAGCATTCTCGATGATAAACCCGAAAACATCCTTCAAAAACATGGATTTCGTGGCCTTTCAAAAATCACAAAAGGTTGGATATGTTCGTGACAAAAGGTAAGCTGGACATGACCTACTTTTGAAACGCTACCTTGCATTTTCTTATATCATTATTACCTATTATTCTATCAAAGCGTTCTTCAAAATAAATCCGAAAACATACTCGAAAAACATGGATTACTTTGCCTACAAAGAGCGAATAAGGCTGGATGTTCGGAAGAAAAGGTAAGCTTGACCTGACCTAGTTTTGAAACGGAGACTTATACGTTCCTAGATCTTTTTTATATTATAGCGGTAACGTAGAGCTATCAAAACAACTTTACAAAGCAAATCTTGCAATTAATCTCTGGTTCCTATGGTTATAGTCGTAGGATAGCTGGATTAATACTGCTGTTCAGTGTCACAATGTCATATGTTGTGTCCGAGAGGTTGAGTCCAGAGTGAGTCCGTAACACATCAGCATCAAGAGAAGAGAAACAAAACAAGAGTTTCCGAACCTCTACAAATGGCGTCGTCAGACAGGAGTGTGTTACTAAAACGGACTCAGAAGTTCCTGGACTCGGAAGAAGTGATGAATTGTGACAACTTTACTCTTCAGTACTGGTGATGACGGACCTTTCCTGCCAGGAGTTGTGTACTCCATGGTGTCTTCGACGATCGGCATATCCTGTCCTGTGATGTCCTGTACATTCCTGCGTTGCTGTTGCTGTAAACTACGTTCCTGCGATGCTGGTAATCTTCGTTCCTGTCCTGGTAGCTGTGTTCCTGTCCTATACAGGAAATTGAATGGCCTTTCCAATGGTAGTCAGAAGTGTTTGGTAAGTGCCCATTCTGGATTTTTTTGCAGATTTTAAAATACGGGGCATTGGTTTTTGTCAGGTCGATTTTAAGGGTGACCTTGTTTGACAGGCTGCCACGGGATGCCTATACAAAGTACCACCGATCGAACAAATGATATGAACAGTAGACATAATTACCTTTTCCAGCATATAAAGTTCAAATAAAATGGATTGTGGTTTAACGCTTTTCTGAACGTGCAAAAATTGTTGCAATAATTTTTTGGCCAAGTTTATTTTGAAGTTTTGGGGGCTTTTTACAGTGATTCGTGAAGGCCGCTTCACTGGTCCATAGGCATATTGGGCGCCCAGGCTCCTAATGTGGACCATTAATTGTGAATTTTTCTGTATTTAATTTTTGCTGAATGTCTATTCGAGCTATTTCATTCTAATTAAGCCCAACGGTTAACATAAGAGAGAAGGACTACCAAACACAAAATGAAACTTCTTCGCAAGAAAACAAGCTAGTTATCGGCATGAAACAACAAGTCGCGTAAGGCGAAAATACAACATTTAGTCAAGTAGCTGTCGAACTCACAGAATGAAACTGAACGCAATGCAACGCAGCAAGATACTCGTAGCATCGTCAGTCCACCGTTCACGGCATAGGCAGTGAAATTGACAAGAAGAGCGGGGTAGCGGTAGTTGCGCTGGGAAGGATAGCACGCTTTTCTGTACCTCTCTTCGTTTTAACTTTCTGAGCGTGTTTTTAATCCAAACATATCATATCTATATGTTTTTGGAATCAGGAACCGACAAGGAATAAGATGAAAGTGTTTTTAAATTGATTTGGAAAATTTAATTTTGATAATAATTTTTATATATTTAATTTTCAGATCTTGTTTTTAATCCGAATATAACATATTTATATGTTTTTGGAATCAGCAAATGTTGGAGAATAAGATAAACGTAAATTTGGATCGTTTTATAAAAAACATTTTTTTTTTTACAATTTTCAGATTTTTAATGACCAAAGTCATTAAGTAATTTTTAAGCCACCACGCTGAAATGCAATACCGAAGTCCGGGCTTCGTCGAACATTACCCGACCAAAATTTCCACCAATTTGGTTGAAAAATGAGGGCGTGACAGTGCCGCCTCAACTTTCACGAAAAGCCGGATATGACGTCATCAAAGACATTTATCAAAAAAAATGAAAAAAACGTCTGAGGATTTCATACCCAGGAACTCTCATGTCAAATTTCATAAAGATCGGTCCAGTAGTTTAGTCTGAATCGCTCTACACACACACACACAGACAGACACACACACACACACACACACGCACATACACCACGACCCTCGTCTCGATTCCCCCCTCTACGTTAAAACATTTAGTCAAAACTTGACTAAATGTAAAAAGTGGTCCATAATTGGAGCCCTTCCCCTGTACCCCACGTGGAGAAGCAGGGCCTTTCCTTTTTTTTGGTGGTGGTCAGATTTGACAGTTGGATTTTTTGTCGATTCGGTGAAAAAAGTGTTGTGGTCTTCATGTCAGTCAATAAAGGTTGAAGGTGATAAGGTTTAGGAGTAAATAGCCCGTGTGCGCGCTCTCTCTCGGCGTGTCTCTCTTTCACTCTCTGTCCGTCTGTCTGTCTGTCCCTCCCTCTGTTCTCTCTCTTTCTTGCTCTCTCTCTCTCTCTCTCTCTCCGAGAGTCTCTATCGCCCCCCTCTGCCCCCCCCCCCCCCCCCCCCCGGCCCCTCTTTCTGTCATTCTCGCCCCCTCTCGCTCTCGCCCTTCCGCACACACGCGCGCGTAAACACTGCACACACACACACACAGAGCCACTCACATACGCACACGCAACAAGTAAATACACCCACACACTTCATTGCACGGAGATATGAAGGTGGGGGGGGGGGAGACAGAGAGTGTGACAGAGAAAGAGACAGTGAGAAAGGTAAAGAGAAAGAGAGAGAGAGAGAGAAAGAGAGCGAGAGAGAGGGGGAGACAGACGGACAGATCGAGAGAGACATAAAGAATGTGTGTGTGTGTGTGTGAGAGAGAGAGAGAGAGAGAGAGAGAGAGAGAGAGAGAGAGCTCTTTATGCCTCATCACAATAACCCGCAAGTGTCACTATCTGCACGCATTCTTCTCGCTCTGACTTTTTGAGAACGTCTGCCTTTTCAATGTTACGTCCGATCTCTTCAAGTGAAAAAAGCAAATAACGCGACCTTGCAGCATTTATACAAGATGACACGCTTAAAGGCACAGTAAGCCTCCCGTAAACCATCACAGATACGGTCAGGCTTTTACACACAGTACAAACACCCTTTCATTTAAACACTCACCGATTGAGAACATCCTAGGAGCCCTCCGTAAAGAGCGAAGAATTTTCAAAGAATTTATTTTTGCGTGGTTTATCTTACCCCTGAGCCATCGTGAACCCGTGTGATCCAGTTTCCCTTTTTCACAATGTAGTCGTCAGTTAGTCATTTGAATGCGACTCGATGTGAGCTTATTTACAATAGCACGTTTTTATGTACAAAACAAACGGCTGTGGTTCACAAGAACTCTAGCGATGGCTTTTGACTGTTGAGAGAAACGGCGATATGCATAAACCGTCGTCTGCTACGACCCTTGCGTGACCCTGCTTCCGGGCTTTTCTTTTTTCAAACTTTCACAACTTCGAATTGTACTGATCTTGTCTTGATGAAAAAAGAATTCTTTTATGATTAAAGAATGTTTGTGTAACAAGCTGTCAATTTATTATTTAGATTTTAAAAGTTAGGTCTAGCGCAAAAACGCACCACGGTCCAAAAACATTTTGATAATCATCGATTCACGGCTATCGCCAGTTTACATCGATAGAATGAGACCCGAAGGGAAGTAACTCATGTTTGACCCTGAGTTCAGGTTGGGTCCAAAAAGTGTTCGAGACAATCTGCAAAATTAATTCTTTAAAAATTGCTCGCTCTTTACGTAGGGCACCAGGATGTTCCCGTTTGGTGAGCGTTCAAATGGAAGGGTGTTTGTACTGTGTGTAAAAGCCTGACAGTATCTATGATGGTTTACGGGAGGCTTACTGTCCGGGCGTGATTTCCGGTATTGAATATTCATAACAGCCGTCCAGCACCAAAACGAGGCGCCATTGTTGTAGAGGACCAAGTCCACGAAAATAAATTCTTTGAACATTTCTCACGCTCGACAGAAAGCAGCCAGGATGTTCCCGTTCGGTGAGCGTTCAAATGGAAGTATGCTTGTACTGTATGTAGACGCTCGGGGAGCTCTGTTATGGTTTATGGGAGGCTTACTGTGCCTTTAACGTGCCTTGCAGTGGCGTGTTGTTTTTTACCAACACACACACATACATACACACACAATCACACGCGCGTGCGCCGCACATGCAAATATACACACACACACACACGCGCGCACTCACTCACACACATTAACATGCACACACACACATACACACGTGTCACACACATACACACATAAACACGCACAAGCACACACATACACAGACACACACACTGACACAGAGCCACTCACATACGCACACGCAAACACACCCAAACACTTCATTGCACGGAAAGAGAGAGAGAGAGGGTGGAGACAGAGAGACGGACATATCGAATGTGTGTGTGAGAGAGAGAGAAAGAGCCGAGAGAGAGAAGAGTAGTGAGGTTGCGGGGAAGACGGCCGACAACTCAGCACGACAAGTGACAGTGACCTTTTTATATTTAGTCAAGTTTTGACTAAATATTTTAACATCGAGGGGGAATCGAAACGAGGGTCGCGGTGTATGTGCGTGTGTGTGTGTGTGTGTGTGTGTGTGTGTGTCTGTGTGTCTGTGTGTGTGTGTGTAGAGCGATTCAGACTAAACTACTGGACCGATCTTTATGAAATTTGACATGAGAGTTCCTGGGTATGAAATCCCCGAACGTTTTTTTCATTTTTTTGATAAATGTCTTTGATGACGTCATATCCGGCTTTTCGTGAAAGTTGAGGCGGCACTGTCACGCCCTCATTTTTCAACCAAATTGGTTGAAATTTTGGTCAAGTAATCTTCGACGAAGCCCGGACTTCGGTATTGCATTTCAGCTTGGTGGCTTAAAAATTAATTAATGACTTTGGTCATTAAAAATCTGAAAATTGTAAAAAAAAATAAAAATTTATAAAACGATCCAAATTTACGTTTATCTTATTCTCCATCATTTGCTGATTCCAAAAACATATAAATATGTTATATTCGGATTAAAAACAAGCTCTGAAAATTAAATATATAAAAATTATTATCAAAATTAAATTGTCCAAATCAATTTAAAAACACTTTCATCTTATTTCTTGTCGGTTCCTGATTCCAAAAACATATAGATATGATATGTTTGGATTAAAAACACGCGGGGGGTTATTCCGTGATTTGTAAAAAATGTAAAAACATTTACAAATCATGTCGAACCTATAACCGCGATTTGTAAAAATGTAAAAATGTAAAAATATCGCATTCCACAAAGTAATGCATGCCTTTTATTATTATTTTTTTTTTTTTTTTTTTTTTTTTTTTTTTCTTTTTTTTTCCGACCTCAGTTGCATGCAAGGCTGCTTCAACCCATCTTTTTTGCCTCTTTCGTCTTTTTTTTTTTTTCTTTTTTTTTTTTCTTTCTTTTTGGGCGGTGAGCATATCCTTCTTCATTGGTCTTTTTTTTTTAATGAAGTTTTAATTTTGTTTTCTTTTACATTACAATTTAACTAATGTCTGCGTGTATGTGCGTGTGTGTGTGTGTGTGTGTGTGTGTGTGCATGTGTGTGTGTGTGTGTTGTTGTTGCTGTTCCCATAATTCTGTTATATAATACATTTTCAGCGGGACAATACATAACAAGTTAATTAATCCAACGCTCGATAGACAAAGGCGAGAATTTACAAATTACCAATTACAGTACCAGTTTTCAGCACAGCATCATACAGCGCATATATAAATAACTTTACATTAACAGCACAATACTACTAGTTATCTATATTCTTATACACAGTTCAATTTTACTAGAAATTTCGAACTCGAGCTTGGTTCTGAAATAAGATCTTCATGTTAGTTTTTGGATTTCCGTACTTAAACTGGCTTATGCACATTTTCGATATCAATATAAGGTGATTAATTATGAAGGTTTTCTCTCTGGGGATATCACGTGTGAAATACCCAAAAAGAGCCTCTTCGCAGCTTAACTTTATATTTTTGCCTGTACATTTAAATATGTACCCTTGACATTCCTGCCATATGGGTTGCACTGCTCTACACTGCCAAAAAAAGTGCTCGATGAAGTCGGTTTCGTTACAATACTGACAAAGATTTGTTTGACGAATTCCCATCTTATGTAGCAAAATATTGGTGGGATATATATTGTGTAAAATTTTCCAATGCAATAGACGAAGACGGGTTTCTGTCGAGCATTCGTTAGCTAATTTCCAGTGTTTATCTTCTAATGTAATATTTAATTTGTTCGACCAAAATCCAGCTGAGCTTGGCTCCTTTATCTCATAATTTAACATCTTTAGGCGAATTTGGCGTGGAGATAATTGTATAAATGGCATATGATCAGAACGGGCCTGACCCGTATCACGCAATAATAGAGCTTTAATGGCAGTCTGTATTGCATTATATTCAAATAGGCGAGACTGTTTATATCCAGTTAGTTCACATATTTCCTCAAAAGAGCACATGTCGTTATCGTTAAAAACATCTTTAACAACGCATATTTTAGCCTTTATCCAGTCATTCATGTATAGCGTTTGCTTCCTGTACCTTATATTTGTATTATTCCATAAGGTTTGATTGCGTACACTTATCTGCTGTTCATTACTGCTTATTTCTTTGATCTTGTGTTTATTGTTTAGCCAGGTGATAAAAGCTTGTTTCCAGAAATATTGCTTTATGGCACCTAGTCCTTTAAAATTTTCTGCACTCACATTTGAGCGCAGACAGCATAAGCGTTCGCCCAGATTTAAAAAGGATGCCAATGGAATCTGTTGCCACTTTGCGTTACTTCCGTCCAGCAGCCTCATAATCCATGAAATTAGAAATGATGTTTGTACATCTTTGACATTAATCATTTTCAGACCTCCAAGATTTGTCTCTTGGCACATTACTTTTCTATTAACTTTTTCATAAGCTCTTTTGTTTGAATATTTTTTCTTCCAGATAAATCGGAATAGAGATGAATTTAGCTTATTGAGGAAGTTTTCTGTGGCACATAGAGATTGCAGTGCGTAAGTAAACTGTGACAACATTAATGTTTTGACTATACAAATTTTCCCCATTATACTTAGGTTTCTTTTCGACCATGTTGCTATTAATGAATTTACTTTATGTAGTTTAGGTTCCCAGTTTTCTTCTATGTTGGAGGCTGGGACAGAGTTGTTGAAATGAATACCTAAGATTTTGATTTGTTTTTTCCAAATAATATTACATGGTCGGTCAGCAGAAAATTTATTTATACCAAGCCACATTGCTTCTGTCTTTTGATCATTCATTGCTAACCCTGAAAATTTTGAAAACTGAGTTATTAGATGTAATACGTTTCTTAGGTCTTTCTCATCTTGTAGGAAGAAACTAATGTCGTCAGCATACACAAGTAGTTTAAGAATTTCACCATGTCTATCAGAATTCCTTGGCAGTTTAATCCCTTTAACATCTTGATCTGCACGGATTTTGATTGCTAACACTTCGAGGGCCAGAACAAAGGCTAATGGTGAAAATGGACATCCTTGTCTTATTCCAGCATCACATGGGAATGGACTCGAGATCCATCCCATGTAATTAATACTACTCTCTGTATTTTTTGTTAAAGTATCCACCCACCTAATAAAATGTTCACCAAATCCGAACTTTTGGAACGCCCAGAGCATATATTCTTTAGATATCGTGTCAAAAGCAGCTCTGTAGTCTAGCGCCATTAAAATACCTGGTTGATTACTGTTATTCATATATTCAATGACGTCATCAATCATTCTAATAACAGTGCTGGAATTTCTTTTTTTAAAAACCCAACTTGATCTTCACTTATTAAGTAATTGACGACTTGATTTAATCTGTTTGCAAGGCATTTCGCTAATAGTTTATAGTCGGTGTTCGTTACAGATATAGGACGCCAGTTATTTAGGTGCTCTCGTTTCAACCCCTTTCCTTTGTGTATCAGTGTGATTGCTGCTCGCTTCTGGGATACAGATAGTTCCCCTTTTTCAAAGGCTGACCAAAAAGAGGATAATAACATTTTGTTTATATTACTCCAAAAGAACTTTATGAAATTGGTTGTTATTCCATCCAATCCTGGAGCAGAATTACTTCGCATTCCCTTAAGTGCAATAAGGAGTTCTTTTTCTGTAATTTCTTGATCAATACTGCCCTTTTGCTCCTCTGATAATTTTGGGATGTCAGTGTTTTTTAAAAATTCGTCCCCAAAAAAGTTATTAAAATTGGTGTTTTTAGTGTATCTGTTAGTAAAGAAGCGGGTTTGTTCCTTTAATATTTCAGACTGACTTGTAATAAATTCATTCTCTGTTATTTCTATTCTATCTAGTATCTTATTTTTTGCGTGAGCTTTCTCTAAGTTTAGGAAATAACGCGTGTTTTTCTCACCCTCCTCAATGAATTTTATCCTAGATCTAATTTGTGCCCCTTTAGCTTCTTGTATTGTAAATAGTTCTAGCTCCTGCTTGATGTGCTCTCGCTTAGTCACCAGTCTGGCGTTACTGGGGTCCAGAGCCAAAAGTCTGTCCGTTTCATTTAACTGCTGTTGTAGAAGGGTGTGTTTGTTTATACTGAGAGTTTTCTTTTCTCTAGAATACGATATACACATCTCTCTTATTTTTATTTTACATATATCCCATCTTATTTGTGCATCTTCATTACTTGATTCTTCTTCATATTTTTTAAGAAATATATTGATGTTGTCAACTAATGCTTTATCGTGCAGTAGGCTATCATTAAACTTCCAGTATGATGGACCACGCAACACGTGCGTTACTTTGTAGGTCAAGATGACCTGTCGGTGATCTGAATGAGCCACTGACTGTATAATACAATCGCTGGCGTGGTCGACCACTCCACTAGAGGCTAAAATGTAATCAAGTCTTCTTGCTATAAAAGGGTTCTTGCGACTCCACGTAAATTCTTTGCAATCTGGGTTAAAGAGTCTCCACATATCATCCAGCTGACAGTCACTCAAAAAGCCTTTTATTATTATTAATATTTGTTGTTTACAGCCTCTACGCTGAGTACTAGTGGTGGGGTTGGTTTTAGATCCACATCCCATTTCGGTGCAATCCCATTTTGCCGCCGTCCCATTTTTTGCCCCATCCCATTTTCGCGACATTTCACAAGCCAAGCGTCATTTTACGACCGTGTCATAACAATAGCGCGACATCCCATTTTGACACCATCCCATTTGGCCGCCATCCCAATTTGATTTATTCTTCTTGTCAAGCCTCACTATACTACTTCTTCTTCTGCGTTCGATGTTGGTGGCCGTGCTAGATCCTCAGACCAGTGGCTGCCAGGAAGTCCGCAGTCTTGCGCAGTTCGTCGGCAGGACCCCAGAGTTTGGCTCCAACACTGGTCTCTTCTTGCCAGAACTTCTGGCGTATTGTCTCTAGATGGGGGCAGTTCTGGAGAATGTGCTCCGGAGTTTGCTCTTCCGAGCCACATTCACAGTGTGCGTCATCCGCAAGGCCCAGTCTCTTGAGGTGTTTCTTCAGTCCACAGTGCCCTGTCCTTAGACGGAAAATGGTGGTTTGGCTTCTCCGGTCTAGTTTGTTGATGGGGTCTTCCTGTGGGTTGTAGTCTCCGTTTCTCTTTTTCCAGTTTTCTTTCTTCTTCCGTTGTAGAAGAGTCTTGGCTTCTTTGTACGAGGTGGAGTTGTGTGGTTGGGGAAGTCTCGCACCTCCTTTTGCCAGCCTGTCCGCTTCTTCATTGCCGGCAATGCCGACATGAGACTATACTACTATACTGCGTTATTTAACTAGGCAGACATTCCGTTTACGCGAAATCCCATTTTTGCCACAATCCAAAATGTCGCGAAATAGGGATGGCGGCGAAATGGGATGACAGCAAAACGGCATAGCGACAAAATGGAATGTGGCGCTAGTGGTATGACACGGTGGTAAAATGACACTTGGCCTGTGAAATGTCGCAAAAATGGGATGGGGGCGAAATGGGCTAACGGCGAAACGGGATTGCACCAAAATGGGATGTGGAGCTAATGGTACATGACATGGTGGTAAAATGACACTTGGCCTGTGAAATGTCGCGAAAATGGGATGGGGGCGAAATGGGCTAACAGCGAAACGAGATTGCGCCAAAAGGGGAAGTGGAGCTAATGGTACATGATATCGTGGTAAAATGACACTTGGCCTGTGAAATGTCGCGAAAATGGGATGGGGGTGAAATGGGATAACGGCGAAATGGGACTAATAGATCCCTTGACTTTGGGGTAGCGTGACTCTGTTACTGCTAGCGAGGAAGTAACTGGGAGGAAGCGACCCAAATTTCCAAGCGATGGGACAAAAAAGTAATTACATTTTTTTTCACTTTGGAGATGAGTTAAATATTGGGCGCATTTACGTGATTTGTAAAACATTTTACAAATCACGGGGGCACACACACACACACACACACAGGCATGCACCCGCGCACACCGTCACACGCGTGCGCGCACGCACACACACACACATACAAAGGTGCTATACACATTCACACAAACACACGCATACACGGCACACAAACACACACTCGTAGTCACGCGCGCGCGCGCACATGCACTCACGTTATCTGTGTGTGTGTGTGTGTGTGTGTGTGTGTGTGTGTGTGTGTGTGTTTGACGATGTATGTGTGTTCGTATATACATATATGTATGTACACTACTCAAAAGAATTCAAGGGCCAGTGTCATTTTTGACATGGTTTGAAAAATAAAGTGCAGACTGAACAAAATGTTTTTTTGCCAAATAAGCAACAAACAGTGTTACGCAATGTTCAAGACAACGTGTTTCTGAAAAGGGTTCAGATGAGCGTTTATTCAAAGTGCTACACGGGGCCACAAAAGAAACGCAAAATTTACGTGAAAATGCCAACTTTTCAAACGCGTCTAGCTGACGCAGCACACCTGCGCAGACTGAAAACTGCAATGCACGTGAAAGCCGTAGCTTTTGTGAGCAGACGTCAACCAGTTTTTCAGACCAACGGGTATTTAAGGCCACGTTTCTTGAGCATTTTTAACCATGCCCCCAAGACGCCGACTGAGTGATGCTGCCAGAGGGATGGCCGTGGCCTGGCTCCAGGAAGGCGTAGCAGTGCGGGAGGTTGGCAGGCGACTGCAAGTGACACATTCTGTCATACAGAGGCTGAGAGATCGCTTCAACAACACCGGAAGTGTGCAAGAACCAAGGGGGGCTGCGCGCACACGAATGACGACATGGAGAGAAGACCGCTACGTCATCGTGTCAGCCCTGCGTAACAGAACCGCCACTGCAAACACGCTCAGGGGGCAAGTGCGAACAGCCACCAACATCCTGGTCAGTGACCAAACTGTTCGTCTGCACGAGGTGAACATGCGATCAAGGCGGCGAGCGGTACGACCTCCACTCACTAGGGCTCATCGTGCAGCTCGTCTGGCCTGGACCCGGCGTCATATCTGGCCTGGACAAGGCAGCAGTGGTCCAGGGAGCTCTTCTCCGACGAGTCTCGCTACACGCTGTCCTTCAACGACGGCCGAATTCGCGTCTGGAGACGTCCTAGAGAGCGCTTCAGCAACGCTACCGTTCTGGAGCACAACAGACATGGTGGCGGCTCCCTGCTGGTGTGGGGTGGATTCAGTCTTCACCACAGGACACCCCTACACCGTGTCCAAGGCAACCTGACTGGCATCGCGTACAGGGATGACATTCTGCGTCCCATAGCCACACCAGTCCTTCAGGCCATCGAACCAGGTGCCACACTGCAAGACGACAACGCGCCTGCACATGGAGCTCGGGTCGTCAATAACTTTCTGCAGCAGCAGCAAGTTATCAGGATGGACTGGCCCTCCCGTTCGCCCGATCTGAACCCAATCGAGCACCTTTGGGATGTCCTGGGGCGACTGATTCGAGCGAATCATTCTCCTCCACCAAACCTCAACGTCCTGTTCCACATTCTGCAGCAGGAGTGGCAGGCGATCCCTCAGAACACTCTTCAGACATTAGTCAGGTCCATGCGTCAGCGTTGCCTCGACTGCATCAATGCCAATGGAGGTCACACTCGTTATTGACTCTTGTGATTCCAATTGCTCTCTGTTCTGAATTTTGAAAATGGGGGTATTCAAATGAAATTTTCTCGATGAATAATTCGTGTTGGTTAATGAAATTGTAACCGATCGAACAACAAGTGAATAAATTAAACTTCTGATCTATGTTTTCTGTTGTTTGTCTTAATTGCTTTGAATGGGGAATGACCAACTGAGTGGCCCTTGAATTCTTTTGAGTAGTGTATGTATGTATGTATGTATGTATGTATGTATGTATGTATGTGTGTACAGTCTGTGTCTATGTGTACGTGCGCGCGCGCACGTGTGTGTGTGTATGCGTGTGTGTGTGTGTGTGTGTGTGCGTCTGTATCTGTGAATTTGTGTGTTTGTGTGTGTGTGTGTGTGTGAGCGAGAGAGCGAGAAATAAAACGCACGCGTGCCAAGGAGGTGAGAGAAAGCAGGGACAGGGACAAACATACTGACAGTGTGACTGAAGTATATGGGTTCATCGACAGAGAGAGAGAAAGAGAGAGAATTGAATTGAACTTTATTTAACAAGGATTAAGATTTAAGGCTACGCCTTTTCTTACAATCTGTCCTTGGGACGCACAGACACACAATGATAAAATTGAAAAATTAAAAAGTTAAAAAGTTTACCAACAAAAGGAGGTCAGAAAACTTCAGCACGTGATGATAAAGATGACGATGACGATGATGATGATGATGAAGATGAGGAGAGATAGAGAAATAGAGAGAGGGAGAAATAGAGAGAGAGAGATAGAGAGAGAGCAAAAAAAAAAGATAAATGAGACTTCCAGACGGACACAAAGAGAGACAGACAGATATAGAGAGAGATAGAAAGAAAGAGAAAGACATAGGGAGAGGGATAGGGGGAGAGAGAAAGAAAGAACGAGAAAGAGAGAGACAGAGACGTAGGCAGACAGACAGGCACAGAGGGACTGAGAGAGAAAGACAGAGAAAGAGAGAGAGAGCACGCAAGACAGAGAGAGAGACTGTGTGAATGAATGCATATGCGCTACAATGATATCATTGAGGAACAAACAACTCCAATTATAAGTTCCCTCCACTGTATTTGGTCAAATAAACAATACAGTTATGATATATACACACATACACACACAATCATGAAAAGAAAGATATCAGGGTTATGGATTCAAAACCGGGTACTCACAGGTTTGAAGACAGGTTTGACAATCCCGTGCACAAACTGACACAATAATCTTACCCGGAGTCTATCAAAAAACACAATAATCTTACCCGGAGTCTATCAAAATTGCTACCCGTGACTGGGTAGACAGAAAAAAAAACACACACACACAGTCCGTGAAATCACTGGCACACGATATCCACAGTAGGGGAGACCGGGGCCAGTCCGCCCCCGGGGCACATCCGTCTTTGTCTGTTTATTCTTACGTTTGCCACCTTTAAGTCATTCACACCATGTGGGAGTGGTGTCCCTTCTTCCCGCCATATCCTGCAGAAGTTCAGAGGTTGCGCGCCCATATATCGTGAGTACAGATCACAAAAAATGTTTTTCTTCATTTTTGTAACATGAATGCATAGGAGTTGACTTAGGTTTTGATGCATTACCTCTGAGAACAAATACTTAGTCTTGGTGTCGAGTGAAAGTGCGTTAATTAAGGTCGAGTTCTGACGAAAGTTTTGCTTCTTCCTTCCCATGTTGTGCTCGTTATCTGGCACTAGAGTTGCCTGCCCGTGCAGGGGCAAGTCCGCCTATTTGTCATGGGGCATGTTCGCCGTAAGCAGTATGTACAACAAATGTTCATGCGCACATAAAAACTGTCTGCACATTGATATCAGCTACTCATTTGTCTTGATGTAAAATAAAACAAGAAGGGCAAAGCCCATACGACTCACATGCTTTACACATTTTTCCTACCAAAATACATGTGACCTTGACCCAAGGTCAAGGTCATGCAACACAAAGCTGTTAATTCAAGACATAGGAAGTAAAATGGTGCTTATTGGCTCTTTCTACCATGAGATATGGTCACTTTTAGTGGTTCACTACCTTATTTTGGTCACATTTCATAAGGGTTAAAGTGACCTTGACCTTGATCATATGTGACCAAATGTGTCTCATGATGAAAGCATAACATGTGCCCCACATAATTTTTAAGTTTGAAACAGTTATCTTCCATAGTTCAGGGTCAAGGCCACTTCAAAATATGTATACAATCCAACTTTGAAGAGCTCCTGACCTGTGACCTTGACCTTGAAGCAAGGTAAACCAAACTGGTATCAAAAGATGGGGCTTACTTTGCCCTATATATCATATATAGGTGAGGTATTGAATCTCAAAAACTTCAGAAAAAAATGGGAAAAATGTGAAAAATAGCTGTTTTTTAGGCAACATTTATGGCCCCTGCGACCTTGACCTTGAAGCAAGGTCAAGATGCTATGTATGTTTTTGGGGGCCTTGTCATCATACACCATCTTGCCAAATTTGGTACTGATAGACTGAATAGTGTCCAAGAAATATCCAACGTTAAAGTTTTCCGGACGGACGGACGACTCGGGTGAGTACATAGACTCACTTTTGCTTCGCATGTGAGTCAAAAATCAGTCTTTTAGTTCATCAAACTCGCCAGTTATGCTACCAAAAGCATAAAAGTAGCATAAAAGTAGGCGGACTAGCCCCGGTCTCCCCTAACGTAATTTTGTGTTACATTCTTTCGTATTTTGTCATTGGCATTTTTGAACCTAAGTATTGAAGGGAATTAAAAAAGCTTTCCCACTAAAGCTTGCCCACTACTAGTCTTGTACCTACTATGGGATGAGAGCCGCGGACTTGTCCCACCCTGTAGGCGGACTTACCCCGACTTGGGGCAAGTTCGCCTACGTTAGGGTAGGTCTACTTAAAGCAGTATGTACAACAAATGTTCATGCGCACATAAAAACTGTCTGCACATTGATATCAGCTACACATTTGTCTTGATGTAAAATAAAAAATCAGTCTTCTAGTTCATCAAACTCGCCAGTTATGCTACCAAAAGCATAAAAGTAGGCGGACTAGCCCCGGTCTCCCCTACAAATATCGACACAGGGCCAGTGTGTAAGTGAAAAAATACAGTCACAGTTCACAGTTAGGATTTGGACCAGACTGCGGCAACCATCTGATCTAGTTGCTAAATACTAATTATATCTTAATTAAATAGGTTCTCCTGAACATGGCTTAACTCAACTAGATCACACACAAAAAACTGCCGATATGTCCGTTCACTTGAAAAAAGTAGCGGTGTACTTGATTCTCCGACTGGCGATCTCGACCTAACCAGTTCACTTCGTCCCGTGACCTTTCTGGGTCCAACTATACGGACTTTCCTGTAACCTCGCTGCTAGCTTCGTGAAAGTCCCGTCGAACTTCAGCTAAACTGGTCCAGAGAAATAACATATTCGGCGGCTTCTCAGATTATTCTTCTTTCCCAGCATCTGGCCGCAATCCTCTTCTCATGGACAGGTTACTGGACGCACTGGCACAAACATGAAGAGCGGACATCTTGTTTTTACAATCTGTCCTCTACGAACTAGTTTCTGCAATGTAAATCGGTTCAGCTAACGCGATACACAAAATATCGATATTCGAATGCCTATTAAAGTTACCTGTTAAAGTGCTTTGACGATCGCGTCTCAGAAAACACAAGTAAGGGCTGGAACCTTTTCCTGCATTCTCTCCGGGCATTTTCTCCTCCCGCGCGATTAACATCGAGACCTTTCTCCTCGATGGACAGTCGTCAATTGTGCTACTAACTTGAACTAGCTACGATTCACGAAGTTAACTGTTCTCTGGTTTGTGGGCTCTGTTCACTCCGTGCAATACACATTTCCACGTGTATCTGGTGGCTTTTCTGAATCGTGAAGGATACAATGCTATCTCGGCCTGACTCAGTTGTTAGCCGTTTGATTTCCTTCACAGACTGCGATAGAGAGAAAGAGAGAGAAATTCAAACAGCAAGCACAGTATAGTGCAATGGTTTCTGGCGTGCCACCTCTCGGGTACGTTACAGAATGCTCCGCACAAACCCCCGTTGCCTAGACCATTCTCGGCGAGCGGTCGCCATTGTTACGCTTCACGATGACCCCAGACAATGGTACTCGGACCGAGCGCTTGTTAACGTTCGCGAGCGTTCGAGAGCGCCACAACAAAACTATGCGTTTTGCCTAGAAAACGTTTGCAAACGCACCCAGAACGCCACAGGCAACGCACCCAGAACGCCACAGAACGTTTGCAAACGTTTTCTAGACAACTCATAGTTTTGTTGTGGCGCTCGCGAACGCTTGCGAACGTAAGCGCTCGGTACGAGTATACCATTGTCTGGGGTCACTGAAGCGTAACAATGGCGACCGCTCGCCGAGAATGGTCTAGGCAACGGGGGTTTGTGCGGGGGTTTGTGGGGATAGTTCTATCATTTTACGTCCATTCGTCAGGAAGCCGAGCGAATGAATGATTCAAACAGTTCAAAATGATGACAAAATGAATAACCAAACAGTTTTTAGAGATGACAGAAAACATTTCACCTCAACCATCTTTAATCCTCCATCTTCATAAGGTTGGGTGACCGTAATTCTTTTAATTTTATCTCTTTTTCCATCCCAAAGAAATGTGAAAAAAATCGTATTTAACTCTATCATACACTTATCATCTGGATCAGGTAGATTCGTAAACAAGTGTGTCAATTTGGAAATGGCCAAGGTTTTCATGACTGTTATCTTACCAAATGGTGTTAGATTTCTTCTGATCCATGAATTCAAAAGTTTTTGAATTTCCTTTAACTTATTTCTATAATTAAGAAAAACCACATCATGTACAAAGTTTACTGAAAAAATAACACAAAGTGCTTTGAAATTATCCGGGTTCCATGTAAAATTCATATTGGGCAAGAATCTTCTTTTGGAAAACTTTAAAGGTCCTAACCAGACTACAATTGTTTTATCATAACTCATTCTCAGACCTTGAGACAGAAGTTGTTGGTGCCTGTAGCAGACGATCTTTTTCTCCACAGCAGCCAATTGGACATCACATTAAGTTGCGTTCGACAACAACAAATGAAAACCGTACAACAGAAAAAATAAACAAATTTAACACTCTTTTTATAACATCCAAAAAGAAAAAAAGTGTTTGAATCAGTGAAAGTGTGAAAAAAAGGCATTGTGGTTCTCACTTTCAAAACCTGGAAATCCACGTCGATTTGAAGGTTTTGTTCCATTTTAAGCACGGAAGAAAGCAGTGTCTCTACTTAAAGATTTTATTCCAGATATCTTTTGCAAATATGTCTACTCAAACATGAACAAATTATTGTGAATGATGCAACTGTAGCGAGATATTGATGCTGAAACTTGACTTGGGTAACACAGAGCACGTTCTGGCACAGGCTCATATGGGAGTAAACTGTTTTCAGTATGAAGGTTATTAGTCTGCAAGCATAGTGATGAAAGGCCTTTAAGCACCAAAGATGGCTGTGTGAACAGTTGTTGTCCTAAAAGTTGTTTGCAAGTGAGAGTATGGTGTACATTCAGCAGACTATATAGCCAGCTCCTGTGTTGACCCACAGCCTTCACTCTTAATCTCTCAGGTGTCTCATTCCATCCAGGAACAACATAGATTCTGCAACACACACCAAACACAACATACTTACATTGGGAACAAGAGGCGAAGCCTTCAAGGCTCACGTAAGAAATAGTAACACAAACTCAATCACTCCGTCACATACACACACACAGTAAGCATAGGTGACACTGTGCAAGAAAGCGAGACACTAGATCTGTCTGTCTGTAGCCTACTTACAGGGACACGACTAAGAGTAATACCTAATATTCTGGACTCGCAACGAAATATACAAACAAATGACAATGAACAACGTTTCGACCTAATGGTCTTCAACAGGTTAGAAAAAAAATATGAAAACAACAATACAAATATCAAAACGACTTATCAGAGAAGATGATGTTCTCCAAGCGCAAAAGAATGGGGAAAGGGAGATAAATCAACAAGTCGCGTAAGGCGAAAATACAATATTTAGTCAAGTAGCTGTCGAACTCACAGAATGAAACTGAACGCAATGCCATTTTTCAGCAAGACCGTGTACTCGTAGCATCGTCAGTCCACCGCTCATGGCAAAGGCAGTGAAATTGACAAGAAGAGCGGGGTAGTAGTTGCGCTAAGAAGGATAGCACGCTTTTCTGTACCTCTCTTTGTTTTAACTTTCTGAGCGTGTTTTTAATCCAAACATATCATATCTATATGTTTTTGGAATCAGGAACCGACAAGGAATAAGATGAAAGTGTTTTTAAATTGATTTGGACAATTTAATTTTGATAATAATTTTTATATATTTAATTTTCAGAGCTTGTTTTTAATCCGAATATAACATATTTATATGTTTTTGGAATCAGCAAATGATGGAGAATAAGATGAACGTAAATTCGGATCGTTTTATAAATTTTTATTTTTTTTTACAATTTTCAGATTTTTAATGACCAAAGTCATTAATTAATTTTTAAGCCACCAAGCTGAAATGCAATACCGAAGTCCGGGCTTTGTCGAAGATTACTTGACCAAAATTTCAACCAATTTGGTTGAAAAATGAGGGCGTGACAGTGCCGCCTCAACTTTCACGAAAAGCCGGATATGACGTCATCAAAGACATTTATCAAAAAAGTGAAAAAAACGTTCGGGGATTTCATACCCAGGAACTCTCATGTCAAATTTCATAAAGATCGGTCCAGTAGTTTAGTCTGAATCGCTCTACACACACACAGACACACAGACACACACACGCACACACACGCACATACACCACGACCCTCGTTTCGATTCCCCCTCGATGTTAAAATATTTAGTCAAAACTTGACTAACTATAAAAAGAAAAATGAGCAATGAAAAATGAAACCAAAACGAAACAAATCAGAATAATAACGCTTGAAGGGCCTGGAGTTGAAAGAGAGAGAGAGAGAGAGAGAGAGAGAGAGAGAGAGAGAGAGAGAGAGAGAGAGAGAGAGAGAGAGAGAGAGAGAGAGTCAAATACCTACGACACGACTGCCAACTAGTCTCGACCCGCTCAAAATAACAATGACCGAGACTTTCAGTAATTCCTTCGCGTGACGTCTAACCCTCTTACACCATAATGTGACGTCTTCAAATGACGAAATGTTAAAGTTTCTACCACAGACATACACACGCACACACGCACAGACAGACAAAGTTACGATCGCATAGGCTACACGTGTGTGTACAAACATCTGTGTGGTTAGCCAATGTGATGAAGAAGCTTTGAGAAAGAAGTTCCATGAGAGATTGAATTACAATGCAAGGCCATGGGGCTTATTTTTGACCTGCACCAGAAAGTTATTTTAAAAACAAGTTTTAAAACACAAAATCAACACACATCACTGACACAAAGAAACTACAAGCAGTGGGCTACAATCTTTGGACATCATAAGCACAGGGACCACTTGCCAGAATATGTCTTGGGTACAACATGTGGCAAGTCTGGTTGGTTGGTGTCGAAGGCAAAGTAAAAATCGTTGGTTGTGTGGCGTGATCCTGTCAGGGGGTCAACCACCTCAGCATGCACCTTGAGTTGCATCAAGGCACCCTCCGTATACACTACCTGAATACAGTTTCAACAATTGCAGAATTTACATTTCTAAAAAAAAAAATTATTTATTTATTTACGAGGATTTATATCGCGCACGTATCTCACCACACAAGGCGACTCAAGGCGCATGTTACCTTTGATCATTTTTATTTTTCAACACTTCATGATATGAGATGAAACCAATTCTAACATGCCAAAAAGTTCATCCAACAGCATTTTGCATGTTTTGTTGTAACTTCACACACACACACACACACACACATAGTATACAGATATAGTATATACACACATGCATAAACACACATACTGTAGTATATATACACACATGTTGATTCTTCTTTCCTGCCGGTCCCTTAATTCTAACAATATATTCTTTAAATTTGTCTACCTAATTACACACTAGATGGGTAAAACTCAACTTCAATTACATGTACATCCAAGATACAGTGTAAGCACTGCATTGAATAAAAGAATGTTTCATTTCGTTTTTATAGGTAAATTAAACTTGCGTGTCATGCAAATATGTTGATCAAAGACAGGAATGGCGATACCCTTGCTCATTGTACTGGAAGCCACTTTATAGCAGAAGTCAATCTTCAACTGAAACTGGTTTATTTGCAGAGTTGAAATATTCAACACCAGAGAACATTTTAAAATCTTCTGAGAAAAGCTGTGTTAAGAAAACAACTGATCAGAACTCAGACCATAACGCATGTCACATCCTGAAACATGCGTTTATTTTGTTCTCACGCAAATCAACTCTGTCAGATGTGGGAAAGGACTACTTTTATATAGCACAGCACTGTATATATTGAGATCTTAACACCAAAGCAACCATATTCCAACCTAAAATACAACCACACCACAATGAAAATTCTGTGTCAACGGAGAAATGTGTGTTATAGTGAACATTTATTTTACACACAAAAATCTGTTACTGAAGAAAAGTCCTGGGTGCCGCAATATTTGCATACATGATGTATACTGCATTATGGTATCAGAATATAAAATTTCAAAAATAAATTTTGATTTAATTAATATACTTACCAACTCACATAGATAGCAATAACTTCGTTTGGTTGCTAAGACATTGAAGCACTCTTACATGGTAACATGGGGAGATAACTCTAAAACAAAACCCACATGCCATATAAGGCATGGTCCGTGGTGGTTATTATCTCCCCTGCCGGTGTACTGCGCATGCGCAGGATGTATACCGGTGACAATCATTCCGTCCTGAAACATATATATACCCCTTTATACAATTTGCGGGGCAGGCTGGGAGGGAATTCAATATGTGAGTTGGTAAGTATATTAATCCCCGAGTACGCTAGTACAAGGGTCCAGCAGACTTTAATTGTGTGTCTGTCTGTCTGTCTGTGTGTGTGTGTCTCGACTTAACAGCTTATTGCTGGGAAACTACTGGGCGCAGTTCGTTCAAAAGTTGATACACTAACTTGATAATAGGTCCGATTGATCGTATTAAAACTTCATAATGTTACCTGGGACCTAAATGCGAAATAAACCACAAAAAAACGACTTGGCGGTGGGAGGAATTCGCGGTGCAACAGCCAGCCAGGCAGTCTGATAGAACGGTGCAAGGTCTCGGCAAACCAAGACTATGCCATATACTCGTAGCAAAGCCGCCGAATGGTACCGTAAACCAAGAATAGTGACGTAAGAAAATAGAATGTCGTCTTTTGATTTGGAACGTGACGTGTTTTAGAATGGAGATGTGGTAGTGTGTGTGTGTGTGTGTGTGTGTGTGTGTGTGTGTGTGTGTGTGAGAGAGAGTATCCTTTTTAATCCACCGAACATTAATATCCACAGCCATGTGTGTCTCCTGCCTCCGAACACACACGCCACAGAGCTCGACTCGATGTGCGCAGTTTCGTATAAAAATTATTTTCCAAATTTCCCCACTGTGTTTTATAAAATAATCATATTATGAAAGCACATACATTCTTATCTTAGTTATTATGTATTCATTGTTAGCAAACATCGGCATTATTCATGTTTTACTTTAAACGCAATCATTGTTATTTATAGATCACAGGCACTTGATGTAAGTAGGTCACACACGTGTAAATGTTGTGCCCAGTCCTTGTTTTTGTTTCTGTTATTATTTTAGTTAGCAGGTCTAGTTGAGCACGTATTAAGTATCATGTACCCACTACTAGTCATTGTGCATTTTAGTTAATGGACTGATGATGTCATTTGTATGGAGTCGACGCACGTGCGAGGATATGTATGTGTGGGAGGGGGGGGGGGGGGGGGGCGCGGGAGATGGAAGCTTGCTGTATGTTATGTAATGTATATATTGTGTGTGATACGTGGAAATGTGATACTATTTATTTGCATGTATGATACAGGTACAAATGTGATAATTGTAGGCTTATACTAGTGATTACTGTGTGTGATACATGAAATGTGATATGAATGCTGTTTTTATATGTTATACTCTTACTTTCTCCCAAGCGCAAGACAAATTCTTCTATGAAAATTGAAGCCAATAAAATTTGAGTTGAGTTGAGTTGAGTTGAGTTGAGTTGAGAGAGAGAGAGAAAGAGAGAGAGAGAGGGAGAGGGAGAGAGAGAAGGAGTGAGGGAGAGAGAGAGTGTGTGTGTGTGTGTGTGTGTGTGTGTGTGTGAATGTCTGAAGAGTACTCGGGTCCAGCGCGAGCGTTTTTTATTAAATCAAAATTTATTTTTGAAATTTTATATTAAATTACATATTCTTACTCAACTCACATAGATAGCAGATTGCTAATTTAGGAGGTGGGAAATTATTCACAGTCAATATCCTGTAAGTACTTGTCCTGCCGCGACTATAGCTGGCAGACCATGTGTACTATACTGTTCAAAAAAAGAAACGCATAGCTTGTAATATTTGGTTAATTTAGTTATATGGCTACAAGGATATCCACCAAACTGCAGAAAATGTTTATCTGGTCGTCGACCTTTCGTCCATTGCCACAAGTGAGCTCTGCACGTGACGCATGCGTTATCAGTGGCTACAATGTCAAAATTGCTCATTTGGCATGACCACTCGTCATGCTTCAGTGTAATCTCGTGAAACTCGGGGAATATTGAGCTCTCACCATGTCTTCCAAAACCCATAAAAGCGGATTGTTCGCCACAAAGAAATCAGACGACAATTCAGCGACGAAAGATGGCCCGATTGAGCAGAGAAGACCGCCAAATTGCATTGGGTCGTTTACAAGCAGGCCAAAGTCAAAGTGCAATCGCCAGGCACTTCCACGTGTCCCAGAGCACCATCAGTAGACTGTGGGTCAGGTTTCAAGCCACTGGCTCCGTTGCTGACTTGCCACGAGCGGGAAGACCAAGGGCGACAACTGCTGCTCACGACCGCTTCATACGGCTCCGCCACCTCCGGAATCGTTTCCTGTCGGCCTCATCTTCTGTCCAGGCTCTCCCCGGGCCACACCGATTATCGGACCAGACCGTGCGGAACCGCCTGCATGAAGCTGGTTTGAGAGCTCGCAGACCTCACAGAGGAGCTGTCCTCACCCGCCGCCATCGCCAGAACCGAGTGCAGTGGGGCAACCAGCACCTTCGCTGGACCGTCCGGAATCACTGGAGACACGTGTGGTTCAGCGACGAGTCCTACTTCCTGCTCCAGCGACATGATGGTCGGAGGAGGGTCTACCGGAGAGTAAACGAACGTTACGCGCCCAACTGTGTGGATGAGGCACCCGTTCATGGTGGTGGAGGCGTCATTGTGTGGGGGGCGATCAATACCGCTGGAAGGAGCACCCTGGTGCACGTCCAAGGGCGCATAACTGTCCAGCGATACGTGGAGGAAATTCTGCGCCCACACGCCCTTCCTCTTCTGGCTGACCAGGATGCCATATTCCAGCAGGACAACGCTCGCCCGCACACAGCACGACTCACCACCCAGTTCCTCACCGACCACCATGTCCAGGTGCTTCCCTGGCCATCCATGTCGCCAGACATGAACCCGATAGAACACCTCTGGGATGAATTGGACAGACGTGTGCGCAGGCAAGAAGAAGCGCCGGCAAATCACCGCGATCTATTGCAGGCACTTCAGGAGGAGTGGGACACCATCCCACAGCAAGATATCCGGCATCTGATCCAGTCCATGCCCAGAAGGTGCCGGGCAGTTGTTGCTGCTCAAGGCAGTCACACCCCCTACTGACTTGACAGCCTCGGCACCCAATCGTATTGATTGACTGATTGATTTGAAGATGCAAATGAACTGTGTGTGCATTCAACTGTGTCCATACCAAATTTCAAACAAATAATCTAAATATTGGATTTTCTGTTAATTTTTTCGAAAAATAAAACAAATTTGGCAAGTAGCAACTATGCGTTTCTTTTTTTGAACAGTATACATAGCAAATGACTTGTTGGTCCGCAGTGAGGGTTGTCAGTGAAGGAATCAATCGCTGCACAGGGCTAGTTAGTGACTTCTAAGCAGATCAACTGGTCAAGTACCGGCACGGTTGGCCTAGTGGTAAGGCGTCCGCCCCGTGATCGGGAGGTCGTGGGTTCGAACCCCGGCCGGGTCATACCTAAGACTTTAAAATTGGCAATCTAGTGGCTGCTCCGCCTGGCGTCTGGCATTATGGGGTTAGTGCTAGGACTGGTTGGTCCGGTGTCAGAATAATGTGACTGGGTGAGACATGAAGCCTGTGCTGCGACTTCTGTCTTGTGTGTGGCGCACGTTAAATGTCAAAGCAGCACCGCCCTGATAGGGCCCTTCGTGGTCGGCTGGGCGTTAAGCAAACAAACAAACAAACAAAACTGGTCAAGTTGCTACTTTAGTTTCGTATGTGGGTTGTTCTCTGGAGCTGGATACCAAACTGTGACATGGGACCCACAAACAGAACCAACTTCAAATTCATCAACAATGTGTTCATATGATCTTTAGGACACTGTGAGCACAAAAATGTCTCGCTCAAGCCAACCCATGAAGATGTTTGCGATAGTGGGGGCCATGGGGGTACCCATAGCTGTGCCGAAGATCTGCTTGAAAATCTGACCGTCAAACTGAAAAACGTTGTTATGAAGAACGTGGTCAACAATCTTCAAGAGCAAGTTCTTGGGAGGGGCTTCAGGGACCAGATGTTGACCAGTTGACAGTGTGTCAGCGACGGAAGTACCTACGTCCTGGTGCGGTATATTTGTATAGAGCCCCACCACGTCGATAGTGACTATCAGGGCGTCAATAGGAAGGGGGCCATAACTAATCTTCCAGTTTTCAACCAGCTGCAGAAAGTATGTCGTGTCCTTGACATATAAAGGAAGCTCCCGCACTAGAGTCTGTAGCCAATGATCAACCAATTTAGACATTTTCTCTGTGGGGCCTCCACATCCAGATATGATGGGACGTCCAGGTGGGTTCTGCCTGTCCTTGTGGACTTTGGGTAAGTGGCAGAAGACGCTGGTTCTTATAGTCTCAGGATCTAGTAGAGCCCAACGGTAGCAGTTTTCATCAATGAGTGCTCTGGCCTGCAGCTGTTCCACAAAGTCGTTGGACGTTTTGGCAATGGAGGGAGTAGCTAGGGTCAACATCTAGCCTGGTATAGTGTACTGGGTTGTTCAGTTGTCTCAAAGCCTCCGTTTCATACATAGTGCAATCCTGGACCACAGTGGCTCCTCCTTTATCAGCCTTTGAGATACGGATTTGCCTTGATTTGACCATTTGACGTAGTCCAGCGAGTGCTTTGAGACAAGGTTTGTTCAAGTTGTGCCTTTTAACAGGAGCAGGTATATGACCATTAGCAAGAGAAGTCACAGTATCACTATAAGCGTCTAGACCTCTATCTCTCCCTGTAGGGGGGGTCCACGTTTTCTTCTTGTAGAATTTAGGTCTGGATGGAAGTTGTGTCGGCGCGTCTTCCTTGTAGAAATATTCTTTCAGACGTAAACGTCGCACTCCTTCTTGTATATCATCGAGAAGGGTTAATTGATCATGAGAAGTAGGGGTAGGACAGAATTTAGCTCCCAGTGACAAAACGTACTTCTGCTCATAACTGAGCACAGCGCTGGACAAATTCACCACTTTGTT
The DNA here is from genome assembly GCF_037325665.1 of Littorina saxatilis. NCBI lineage: Eukaryota > Metazoa > Mollusca > Gastropoda > Littorinimorpha > Littorinidae > Littorina > Littorina saxatilis. The sequence goes on along the minus strand of NC_090257.1, from coordinate 14,828,444 downwards.
TGGGTCCACATTCATAGAAAGTGGTTTCTTCTTTCTGAAATGACGGTTCTTTTTCTTTGGCTTCTCCACAGTAACATGTTCATAGCCCGTAGCACTTGTCGTGGTTACAGACTCCACAGCACTAGGTATAGAGTCAACAGTCTCACTAACGATGGGCACAGAGTCAATAATTTGCCCAACAATAAGCACGGAGTCAACAGTTTCTCCAACGACGGGCACAGAGTCAACAGCTTCTCCAGCGATGGGCACAGAGTCAACAGCTTCTCCAACTATGGGCACAGAGTCAACAGCTTCTTCAACGATGGGCACAGAACCAACAGCTTCTCCAACGACGGACACAGACTCTCCAACAAAAAACACAGTGTCAACAGTTTCTCCAACGATGGGCACAGAGTCAACAAGTTCTCCAACGATGGGCACAGAGTCAAAAGTCTCTCCAACGATGGGTACAGAGTCAACAGTCTCTCCAAAGATGGACACATAGTCAACAGTCTCTCCAACTATGGACACAGAGTCAACAGCTTCACAAACGATGGGTACAGAGTCAACAGCTTCTCCAACAATGGGCACAGAGTCAACAGTCTCCATAACGATAGGCACAAATTCATCAGTGTGTGTGGAATCAACAGACTCCACAGTAATGGCAGTTGTCTCCGCCGTGCGAGACACAGGGTCATCAACATGATGTTCATCTTGCAAAGTAGTCTTGGTCGTAGTTACAGTCGAAACTTGCAAATCTACGAGATGTCGAAGTTTATGATTCTTTCTTCTAGCACAGGTAGACGTAACATGTTGTGTTTGACGATGGACATCAAAAAGGAACGAATCAAATGCAGTACAATCAATGAGTTGACGAAGTAAACATTTAGAATGTTCAATCACATTAGACAAAGTGAGACAGTCGGAAGCATAAAAATCACGACATAATGAAATAATATATAGTTCTGTCTCAAGCAACGATGACCGAATTTCACGATGTGGTCCCCATGGTGGAAGCCCAGAAGAAGAAAACTTTAGCTGAAAGCCTTTCGGGACGATATGTTGCTGGAGACAGTGAGATAAAAAATACTGATGACTAGTGTAGCGTGAAAGTTTATCATGAGATGAAATGATACGGCTTTTCAACTCCCTCACTAAGTCAGATCCATGACTGGATGCAAATGTATAATAATAATAACAATAATAATAATAATATGCAAATAATGCATTCCTATAGCTAACTTATAACAAAAACCCAGCTTGTTTCTGTCATAAAGTGTGTCTGACATATGAGTTTATCCACTGTCCACCCATCCAATGTAAAATAACAATTTTTTTGTTGATAATTAGATAATTGGTCAGTGGAAGGGGGGGGGCATCGTAAGCTTGCTTACGATGGGTAAGGGAGCGAACTGGTAAAGAGTTAATCCACCAGGCGACCTCGGCCGGGATTTGAACTCACGACCTTCCGATTAGGAGGCTGATGTCAAGATATCCACTCCGCCACTGCGCCCATACAGATCGAATCCCTTAAGTTTTGCTTGTCCACTGTAATCTTCCGATTCAGTAAATGTGCAAAAATATGGTTTTAAAAGAAAGTTCCTGATAGGTTTTCCATAATGTTGTGAGTACCAGGCAGCTATACTGCCGAGCCTGTCAGTTCGTATTAATGACCAAATTCAAATATCGATCGGCCTCCAGTAGGGGTGTCACCAGTAAGAAGCAAATAACATCAGCATCCCTGGCAAAATGTAAACATAACACTTCTTTTTAAGTCCTCATAGTATAAATTTAGGGCCTTTCTCATAGTATAAATATGTGTATGAAACATAAACCCGGATTCCCTGTAGTGCAATAAGCCAAAATAGATCATAACACTAACATATCAGCACATAGTTTTCTTGTGAAAAGCTCAGTTATACAAGATTTTAATGTAATACTAAAATTAATAGCACAAACAAAATGACATTCTTTGCAATTGTTGCTTTGCACTTGAGCATTGGACCCAACACAACATAATCATCAGTTGCTGTCTTTTCTTCAGTTGGTGTGAAACAGAATTTTTTTTTGGATCAGAGCGAGCCCTGATGTCTCATGCGTTTTTTGTCAAACTGAGAATAGGTTAGACGAGATACATTATATTATTTGATTGTGTAAGTGACAGGTGCAGTGGCCTAGTGGATAAGACATTGGCCACCTAATTGGAAGGTCGTGAGTTCAAATCCAGGCTGCGGCCGCCTGGTGGGTTAAAGGGCAGCTGTCGGGTTGTGGCTCTCAAAATCTGTTCCTTAGAATGAGTTATCATGTAACTGAAACTATACTTAAAAGTTACTTGGTGATTTTGACAGCTTGATAACACAAGTCCGAAGACTTTAGACATGCTACAATGTCTTTAATCGAAGAAAGTTTGCATTCTTGGCCGAGTCCATGCAGCCCGCTCGAAAATTACTTCCCTTGGACGCGTGACGTCAGCCGCGGAATCGGCCGGGTTGAACGGTGCTCTCTTTATGCCGTGCAATGGGCGCAATCGGGTTGTCTAGTCAAGCCCTCAAGCATACTTCACGGGTAGGTGAAGAGAAACTTAGGATGGGGTGACTTCTCCCAGGCCAAAATTTCGCAGTAAAAAACGGAGTTCATACCGTACTTTCCGGGTGACAAGGCGCTTCGTTATCTAAGACGCACCCCCTTCTTTTTAAAAAAAATTGTAATCCAGTCACCCATTGGACGCAGGGGGCCGATAGGGCGCACCAAAATGACCCAGTTTTTGCCATGAGAGGTGGTTCCCCTGTCATATTTGAGAGAGGAAACACTTCCTGCACCGGGGTCAGTGACCGACTTTAACTGAGTGAAAATATGTGTGCTCTGTGTGTGCGGCCAGATCAAAGGCATTGTGATAGCTGAGTGGCCTTGTTAAAAGACACGACCTTCTTCCCAGGGGTCAATGACCCAGTTTTTGCCATGAGAGGTGGTTCCCCTGTCATATCTGAGAGAGGAAACACTTCCTGCATCGGGGTCAGTGACCGAGTTTAACAGAGTGGAAATCTGTGTGTGCGGCCAGATCAAAGGCAGGGCAGTACCTAGTAGCTGAAACATGCATTATCACAAGTTGTTTGACTGGTACTCAAGCGGTCTCTTTGATTTTTTTCGTATTTCATACACGGATTAGGCGCTTCGTTATACAAGACGCAGGGGTCGAACTGGAGGAAAAAAGTCGCGCCTTATGACCCGGAAAGTACGGTAACATGTCTTCTGTCCCCCTCCTGCTTTTGTTCCACTTGAACCCTGTTTTTGTTCAACTTATTGGCAGATATTGTCACGCGTCGAGGAACACAAACACACACACACAAACACACAAACACACTCACACACAGACACACACGTGTTATCACACATATACACACACTCACACACATACGTGTTATAGGGTCCTTCCACAAAGCTGTGTACCACAAGAGGGTTATGACTTTAGAGTAAGATTTTGGAATGTTTTTCTTGCTTCTCGAATGATATAAGGATATCAACAGACTGCAAATTGACCAAAGAGATAACGATAATAAAATCAAGAAGATCGCTATGTTGGTTAGTGTTTTATATGAAAGCAAACACAGAAAATGACGTCAAAATGGCGTTTTTTGTGTGACATTGCTTACATCTTGTTTTTAAGTATTCGTGTGGCTGCCAATAAAATGCGACCATGAACCCCCCGATATACATCTTCGTTGTCTTTTGTGCTAGTGTTACATATGCACTTAGCTGTTTTCCTCTACATATGTTTACAGTGTGCATTTGGATCGTTAAGAAATAACGGTTGCCTACGTAACACTTGGTTTCTAAAACCAACCGCGAACTACGTGAACATGTCTATAACTTCTGCACGCACGAATATGCGACTGTGTGTATTATCAGGCACAACTGATGTGTAGTGAACGTGTTAAAATGTGCGCCGTGTCAATTTGATCCGATTTGAATGTGATTTTGCCTTTCGCGTGTCCCCACTAAGCTTTGTTTCTATTTGTTCTGGTTAAGCTGGATCGTTAAAAATGATATTTGTCACTTATCAACGCATCAATCTTGGTGTTTCTTTCGCATGTAATGTTCTTCAACATCGCTGAAAGGTTTTTCCATAAAAAAAAATCCATTCATTTTTGGAACGCAGCAGACGTGAAGCGTTTTATGAGTCGTTTCCAACGAGGGACGAATGTTACGTAGGCAACCTTTTGCGACTCTTCGCTCTTAAAGTTAATATTTTTTGAAAAGTTCGACATTTCAATGTTTTATTTTGTGATAGACGTGCTCGGTGTGTCTTTGTCAAGTCTTAGGCTATTCTTTGTAGTCTAGTCCTGTTCAAGTTGTAAGAGTTTAGGTAAAAAAAACGTTGAATTTTCATCAAAATTGGAACAAACTCGACTATATTTTCTTTTGAAAAACGATAAATCGAAGAAAATCAGATTAAATGCTGTTGCGAAATAGAGAGAAAGAAATTCTGCGTTTGTGAAGCTGATTTCCTTGTTAGTGGGGATACAAAAAAGAGCAGTTCCTTCAAACTGCCTGGTGATACTTAGCTTATATATCCAGAAAGACTTGACTGGGCGAACCAAGCAGCCAAATTTAGCATCGGATATCAAATTAATTTCACTAGCTTACAGCATTTACCCTCCCCAACTCCTTAAAGAGCATTCTTTGTTAGAAATTGTGCGATTGTTCTTGCCAATCACACTTAGATTTATGGTATAGGATGAATAATGTCTCTGACAGGACCACTAAGAACGGATTGAATTATCGATCAAATATAACAAGAAGGCGCAATTGGTCAACTAGCTCTAAACAGTTGCCCATGTTGTTTATAATCTTTGCCATGTAGCTTTGAAATTAGCAGTTCATTGTTTTGGACATATACGCTGTGAAAACCCATACATTACATTGACTTTTTCGAAGCATGATCACAAAAATATGGTCGCAAAAATGAAGCGAATTAGCAGAAAAATAAAGTTTTTGAGGTAAAAATAATTGTGTCTGTTGGGTGGATAGTTTGTGTATTGTTCTGTTTCTGAGTTATTCCATTATTCAGATATAACACAATACAATACCAACGTGTTTAAGAAAGGAACACCGTGTGTCCGACGTATCTCGAAGACACAGCAAATCATTAATAATCAAAATCGTTTAGTGTCTTGATCTGCCTTGTGTTAAAAACAACGCACCTAAATCTAACCGAATTTCGAGTCGCATCAATGACGACGTCACCAAAACCAAAAGAATTCCATTCATAACACAGTCATTCACAAGGCGGTTGATGACGCCAAGTCACGGACCAATCGAATCGTCACAGCACATGCTGACGTCAAGTGCGACGCGGCGCGAACATTTGCGATTTGTCGGCTGCTCCGTCATCCTGCTCAAGAGGAGAAACCGCAACAGTTGCTACATGTTGACTCAATGTTATTTATTGACTCACACGAATGGATTTGTTTGTTACTTCACACAGACGATGTTTGTTTGTTGGTTGACACAACCAAAAAATACGTTTTTGTTACCTATAACTAGTTCAATTTGTTTTTCCTGACTGCATTTTGTTCGGAATAAGCTCTAAATGTGAAGCAAATAAAACTTGTTACTATATACTATGGCTTTTTGTTATCTGTTTTGTGTGTTTGGATCCCATGTTACGTTAAACATGTGTGATGTTACACAACTTTCTGACCACCCCTCGTATCCAAAAAGCATAAACTTATCTTTTGTTTAGCATGGCAACGTGACATATGTCTATATCTTTTACATAAACCGTAAAAACAACCTATTCAGACACTTTCAATTTTCACGAAGCATGTCACGCTTTTGGTACACAGCTTTGTGGAAGGACCCTATAACACACACACACACACACACACACACACACACACACACACACACACACACACACACACGATAACCATCACAAACACAGTTTGACAAATTCATCTTTGATTTTTTGCAGCCGAACCCCCCTCCCCCATTTTCCACACTAGATCCACTGTTTCATCTTTGTCTCCGTCTCTCTTCCCTTTATCTTATCTCGTCTATCTACTTGAGTGAGTAACTGAAGATGTATTATCATCATCTCTTTCCTAGATTTTCCCACCGACAGAGTTGGCTTTTGTCTTGAATTCAGTACCTCACACGTACACGGTAATTGGTGTGACACCTCAAGCGGACCTTCTTCATAAGTGTACAGTGTCTGCTGACAAGGGACACGAGGGTCTGTGGTTGAGCAACTTTATGGTTTAACCGGGTGGACTGGAGGAGTAGCAACAGCATGTGAACCACTTTAAAAATGACTTGTAAAGGTTGCAGTCGGTCAGATCAAAGAAGAGAAAATGTGAACGTGGGTCTTGAGAAGATATTACCATCCCAATACTTTACTTTGTGCAAGAATCAATCACGCGTACAGCATTACAGATGTCCAGCTGTAGGCTACATTGTACTGTAAACTTCACAGCGGCCTTATCGGCTTCCTCGAGTGACGTCACAGCAAGGCTAACGCTGCGGCGTCTTTCTTGTGGTGACAGAGTTGTCGGTCGCGGATTTTGAGTCGTTTCGGCCTGCCAACTGCTTCGTTTTTTTGCGGATTGTGAGAACTAGCAGAAAGTTTCACGCATTTTAATGGTTTCAAACTAATGATGAAAGTGTCTTCTTCTGGACCAAATCTTTAGTTGAATCAACTCGGAAAACTCTTAAACGCGTTTTTGCACGCGACTCCGCGCATTTTTGAGACCAGGCAACCCGACAGCTGCCCTTTAAGGGTGGAGATTTTTCCGATCTCCCAGGTCAACTTATACCTGCTTGTGCCTTATCCTCCTTTGTGTGTACACGCAAGCACAAGACCAAGTGCACACGTAAAAGATCCTGTAATCCATGTCAGAGTTCGGTGGGTTATAGAAACACGAAAATACCCAGCATGCCTCCCCCGGAATCGGCGTATGGCTGCCTGAATGGCGGGGTAAAAACGGTCATACACGTAAAAATCCACTCGTGTAAACACATGTGTTAACATGGTAGTTTCAGCCCATGAACAAAGAAGAGGAGAGAAGAGATTGTGTAAGTAGAGAAAATAGTCTTCTTTCATGACATTAATTGGACAATTTTTAAGTAAATTTTCATTTGATTAATATACTTACCCAATTCTTATGAATGCATTAACTTCAGTCTCACATGCTAGATGTCGAAAAAACCACTCAAATTACCTGCCCTTAGTAGGGTGGTAACCAAGCTAAAAGCGACGCCATAGCCGTTGCTATGGCCTGACCTTGCTCAGTTACCCACAACACCCTGCGCACCACGTGAGCGCCAGCATCCGTAATAATCATTCGAGACTATTAAAACACCCCAAGGATATAAGACAGCGGGGATGGATGGGAGGGTATTAACTATAAGAATTGGGTAAGTATATTAATCAAATGAAAATTTACTTAAAAATTTTCCATTAAATTACATATTCGTACTCCAATTCTTATGAATGCAGATTCCTCCTAAAGGTGGAGGGAACCTACTTATGTCCTTGTAAGGACCTGCCCTGCAGCCACTAAAGCTGGCAATGCACTGGAGCCGACTAGCCGCGTGCAGGAGATATCCCGAAGATAGAAACTGATGAACACATCGTCTTATCTCCAGTAAGCCGTTTGCAAAACTTCGCCTAGGCGACCAGAACGCAACACGGCAATAAAGGAAGCCCAAAGTCTGTTCCTGAGCTGTTGGCAAACTTCGCATAGGCGAGAGGAACACCACCAGCCAGAGAAGAACACCAGACTCTGGACTCCCTAACGCCTGAAAAGGAATAGAGGGAGGACTGAACGCCCCCCCCCCCCACCTTGTTGAACAAGAAGGGCAAAGCCCATACGACTCACATGCTTTACACATTTTTCCTACCAAAATACATGTGACCTTGACCCAAGGTCAAGGTCATCCAAGGTCATGCAACACAAAGCTGTTAATTCAAGACATAGGAAGTACAATGGTGCTTATTGGCTCTTTCTACCATGAGATATGGTCACTTTTAGTGGTTCACTACCTTATTTTGGTCACATTTCATAAGGGTCAAAGTGACCTTGACCTTGATCATATGTGACCAAATGTGTCTCATGATGAAAGCATAACATGTGCCCCACATAATTTTTAAGTTTGAAACAGTTATCTTCCATAGTTCAGGGTCAAGGTCACTTCAAAATATGTATACAATCCAACTTTGAAGAGCTCCTGTGACCTTGACCTTGAAGCAAGGTAAACCAAACTGGTATCAAAAGATGGGGCTTACTTTGCCCTATATATCATATATAGGTGAGGTATTCAATCTCAAAAACTTCAGAGAAAATGGGAAAAATATGAAAAATAGCTGTTTTTTAGGCAACATTTATGGCCCCTGCGACCTTGACCTTGAAGCAAGGTCAAGATGCTATGTATGTTTTTTGGGGCCTTGTCATCAAACACCATCTTGCCAAATTTGGTACTGATAGACTGAATAGTGTCCAAGAAATATCCAACGTTAAAGTTTTCCGGACGGACGGACGTCCGGACGTCCGGACGGACGGACGGACGGACGACTCGGGTGAGTACATAGACTCACTTTTGCTTCGCATGTGAGTCAAAAAGCACCACTCATAGGACTGTCCTATGAAAGTAGCAAAGCCTCTAGAGAGACAAATAAAAGAAGCCTCTTTCACCCACAGTGTAAAGAGACAAGAACCTGAGCTAAAGCTCATGGTCCCAAATGACTGTAAAGTCAGAAAGGGATACAAAAAGTCTAACCAGACAGTTAGAAAATCCGAATCGCCCGGAGCGAGAATCCTCCCGAGAGGAGGGAATAAAACACCAGAGGAGATTGACCAGGTTTCTGATACCCCAAAAACTGGCCAAAAACCGTGAACCAACGGAACTAAAAGCCCTAAGGCTACATCCTCTGGTAAACCCCAAAAACGCATGCGCCTCACTGCCCTACGGGGCTGAGGCCCAGAGTAAGTAGAACAAAGTCCTACGCGTTAAACAAGGGGAAGCCTCTAAACCTCTTAAAACAAGGTCCTTTGATCATGCCCACAAGAGAGCCATGAACAACAGAAGAGCGGCCTATATGTTTCAAAATAGCTGAGATAGCCGAGACGCCGGAACCTCAAAGAAGAGGCCAAGCTGCCCAAAGCCAAAAAGAAACAGAGGTGAAAAACCACCTGGCTTGAGAGAGGGGCGCTAAGGAGTTGCACCCCCGCTCTATACCCCCAATTGGCCAAGGAGGCCAAAAAGGAGCATACACAGATAAAGTGGAGGAACTATATGCTTCATGCCCAAAGACCAGAGTCAAAACCCATGATCTAAAACACAAACAGCACACCTCCAGACCCGTAAGCAGATGGCCCAACCCCTGTGCAAGCCCTGAGAGGACCTGTTGAGCGAGTCGGCCAGATAGCAGAGCCGGCCGGGGAGATATTCCCCTGAGAAAATGATTTAGTGTGAAAACCCAATCAGAATCCCTTATACTCTGTCTGACAGGGAGTGAGAACTTGCTCCTCCCAGCTAGTTCACATAAGAAGCAACAGAAGAATTGCCCGAATGCAACAGGACATGCCTGTAAATAGCCAAAAAGAAAGGCTAGTAGACTGAGAGCTACTGCTCTTAACCCCAGGCAAAAGAGAAGCCCAAGGAGTTGCGTCTACATCACAGCCTCAAGACTGCAATTGTCAATGCAGGCCCCATCCAGACGAAAACGCATCTATAAAGCGGTCTAAGTCCGGGGGGAAACAAAGCTAGGGAAAACGCCCTGAGCGATCCAAAAAGATTCCAGCCACCTTCCCGCGTGGTGGAACCCACTCTGGAGGAGGACCCTCATGTCCCAGACCTGTGAGGCCGAGCCCCCCAAAAAACTTGAGGAAAGACTAGAGGGCCAGCATAGCCATCGATACCGTCCGACCAAAGATCGGGTCTAAAGACCTCGCAGAGGCCTGCTCTCGCGCCAGTCTGGCAGTGAAAAGAGCTTAAAGCCTCCCTATTCTCTCTTGTGTGAAGGACAAACCTTCCAAGAGACAAAGTCGAACAGCATGCCCAGGTAAAAACCTGGGATAAGGACAGCTCGGAATTTTGCCTGGTTACTGAGAGCACCAGGCAAAAAGCCTGGTTCAACACCAAATGAAAGTGCAGCTGACAAGCTGATTGACCTTGAAAAAGCTCAACCAGCCCCCGAGATAGTCCAGAGACCAAGACCCTCCAGAAACCGAGCCCTTTCCTGTGTGCAGAAACGCAAAAGGAAAGCTCATGTGAGAGCACAGAGGAAAATCTCAGCCAAAGCTGAAAGCTCTAGCCCATGCCGACCCACCTCCCGCGGAGAGGGAGGAGACACTGAACCAAAACACCCCTTTGTAACCGGGAGCGCATAAACGCGCTGCCAGTGGTCCAATAAGGAAGGGAAAGATTCCAGCTATTGAGTAGGTTTTAACAACCCCAGAAAAAGCCTGACCCTTGCTTCCTGTAACCGGCGTGAAATCAAACCCCTTGTAAAAGAAGGAGATCACACCAAGTAAAAACAGTGTGGGCCTAAAACGTCACCGAGAAACTCCTCCGCTCGGTGACGACCCTAGCCCAAGCTGCCAGCAGCCTGGCTAAAGCCTTACCCAAGGCATCCTCCCTAACCCAAAAGAGCGTTCAGGGAGGATAAGATTGCCTATAAGAGAGCACAGAAGAGAGTCTCAGCCAAAGCAGAAAACTCTAAACCATGCCATCCTAGCTCCTCCAGAGAGGAGAGGGAGGAGTAACATCATGAAATCCCACGTTCCCTGTGGTCTGTAAGCGAAGCCAGGAAACTAGCCCCTGGCAATAAAAAAGTCCGGATCAGACCCTGAGCCTGAAAATTCCCTGCTATCTTCTTCTGCACTAAAAGTGAGGACGAAGCAGCCTGAAACCCCGAAGCCAGCAGTACCCTGCGTATGAAGCAGCGGGAAAGGTGTAGGCTGAAGACCACTACCCTAAGGTGCGGATCAAGCCAAAAACTGTGGCATGTGGTAGGCAATCACCGGAGACTCAGCAAATGAAACAATTGCGAGAAAGCCTGTGTAAACCCAAAGCCATCCCGGAAGAGGAAGGAAGAGAGACACCCCCAACCTATCCGGGAAAAAGTAAGCTGCAACAGCAGCCGCTTTTTGTATGGGAAGCCTACAACCAGTAGGCCGCCCTACACACTCCCCCTCCTCAAACAAGGAGACCGAATCCCAACCAGCAGTTGTGTAAAAACACAAAAGGAGGGGAGACAGGGGAGGTCGCGCACTAAACACTCCTGCCGATAACACCTCCAAGAGTGAGAATGAAAAGCGTGATCAGTCTCTGACTGCCAACCCAAACCGCCCACCTGAACAAGAGGTGGAGGGAAGAGGGGTTGATAACTGGCAAAGCTCCCTGCCGAGAAGGAGAGAGAGTGGGGGAACAAGACAAAGCCGAGCCCGGCGCGCCTTACCCCACCCGCTGTGCGAGAGAAGCATCCCAGTGCTAAGAACCAGACTACCTGGTTTAAACCACAACTCACCCCAAGTGGGGAGGGGGGTGGTCCAGCAAAGCCGTAACCCCTAGAGGGGGGAAAGACTGAAATAGAGAAACGGCCGTAAACGGCCGATCCTCACTCGTCCACCTGCCGAAGTCAAGTAGCCCTATCACTCACCCACCCCTAGGAGGGGGGGGGGGGGGGGTGACCTATGCTGGCTAAGGACAATGACCACTGGCCAGGCGATACTGTAGTCCGAGTCCCCGCAAACCATTGTGAACACAAAGAATGGGAGACTGGAGAGAAAGAGTATGTTCTGTCTCCGCCTGCCAGAGCAACCGCTCACATCCCCAAGGGGATAGAGGGGTAGACAGCCGGCACAGCCCGTGCAGAGAACAAAGCGGAGCAAAGCTCATTGTTCCCCGACCGCTGTGCGAGACACCCTGCCGAGAACAAAAGAGAGTCAAGCTCATTGTTCCCCGACCGCTACGCGCGACAAGCATGGGCAGCTAACACAGCCACCTGCCCCAAATGGAGCAGAGAAGGAGTATGTAACATAGCCTGGAAAGGCCGTACATAGCCCCCCACTGTGTAGAAAGGCCTGAGCCACGCCATGCCCCAGATGGGGAGAGGGGTGGCTCGTCACAGCAGTAAGGGAGACGGAGAGAGACGAACTGAAAAACGGCCGACCCCCACCCGTCCACCTGCCGTAGTCCTATAGCCCACCGCCCACCCACCCCGATAGGGGAGGAGAACGATTGTCGGGCCAGGACAATAGAGGCACAGACTGTGAAGACAGTCCAACAGCGCCCACCCAATCCAACCCAGAGGGAGGGAAAGGGTGGAACGCTGCACCAGCCCCCCCACCCGATACTGCCCGGTGGGCGGGAAAGGGTGAGTCACTGATACCACTCCCACCCGAACGCGCCCGGAGGGCGGGAAAGGGTGGGAAGCTAACACAGCCCCCTGCCCGCAAAGAGGCAGAGTGGGACAAGCCCAGGCTGTGACTTACCGTGCCCCCCCACTCCCCCTTCCTCACGGTAAGGGGGCTGCATGACCGACCCAGCTGTGCTGAAAGCAAGCCGAGCGGCCAAAGCAGGCGGGGAGCAGGCCCCCTCTCCCTACGGAGAGAGTGCTCGCGAACAACCCAGTCTACCAGAGGCAGAAAGGACTGAACCGAACTGGCCATTTGCACCAGACCACGGTGCGAAGCAGGAGCGCCCCCCCTATCCCCCCCCCATTGGCGGGGGGCTGCGTAACACACTGAGAAGTACCGGAGGTAAACAGAGTGGTTAGACGCAGGCAGGGAGCAGGCCCCCCCTCCTAAAAGGAGAGGGTGCTCGTGAACAGCCCATAGCCACCAGAGGCAAAAACAGGCTGAACCGAACAGGCCATTTGCACTAGACCACAGTGCGAAGCTGAAGAACGAGAGGGCGGGAACCGCCGATCGCACCTGAAACAGCTGAGAATAAAGACACAAAACATCGTTACGTCCCCCTCAAAAGGAGGACAATGACTGATTCCCCTTACACAGAGAAAGGGGAAAGAATAGCCACCCAACAATTCAGTCTATAAGGAGCCTAAAGGCCGAAGGCCCCGGCTGATTACCCCCCAACGGGGGAAGCGAGCTGTGAAAGAACTGAACCCGCCCTCGGAGGGATAGGAACATCAAAAGAAGTGCTGTCTGACGGATCTACGACCCGCATAATAGGCAAATCAACGTTCTTAGGCTTACTCTTAGGTTTAGTTTTCTTAACCGGGCTAAGAGCCTTGTCACCTTCCAGTCTCGCGCCAAGTTTAGCTTTGTTGTCGGCCATTTTAAGACCGGCGAAAAACAGTCACCCAGAACAAAAAACCTCTGCGTGCCTGTTCAAAACAAAGCTACAATCAAAGAAAAAAGGAAAGATCTCACCCAAAAGGTAGATGGACAGGTAGACCCACAAGAACCAGCTAGTCTCACGGACGAGCCGGCATGCGAAGGCCAAAAGTGAGTGACAAAAATCGACACGTCCACCGTGTGTTGTCGAAAGTCGAGAATGATTATTACGGATGCTGGCGCTCACGTGGTGCGCAGGGTGTTGTGGGTAACTGAGCAAGGTCAGGCCATAGCAACGGCTATGGCGTCGCTTTTAGCTTGGTTACCACCCTACTAAGGGCAGGTAATTTGAGTGGTTTTTTCGACATCTAGCATGTGAGACTGAAGTTAATGCATTCATAAGAATTGGAGTAAGAATATGTAATTTAATTTACAGTTATGCTACAAGCGAAATACTAATTCTCAATAATTATTCGACAACCTGTGCATCAAATTTGACGCAGCTAATTGAAGAATGCTGTTGCTAAAACTACAACGTTCTTTGAATGTTTTTGCAGAATTTGACACTTGAGGTGCAAAAGTTGAAAGATCAAGAATCCCAAACATATCAGTACAAGTCACCGGCAACATCACCCGGTGTGCTTGTTTCTCCATCAGCATCTTTCTGACACTTAGAGTTTTGCCTTTTTCCGCAACAAACAACGTTTTTGAACTTTTTTCCGTGCCCAACACAACTGACAGATTTTATGGACCCCCAACAACCATGATATAATAGAAGTCCACTGTATAAACATTCCAAACTGTGGCCTACTGATTAAACCTGTGTTTCCCATCACACTAACCTGTGAAGACAGAAAGAGAAGAGACCCTATCTCTACAGGCCTGTGAAAAACGATGTCATCAACAACCTGTACGACTGGGCGGCCTTTGCTGCACAATAGCAAAAACATCAGAATATTAAATGTAGGTTAAAGTACATAAAAGCACACCTGGAGTGGGGGAGGGTGGGCTGTTGTTTTGGTCCTTGCTTTCTCTGTAGACACAGTGACTATAAAGTCATTCTTTTTTGACAAACTTTACAGGTCTGGTGAATTTGAACAAATCTGTTGCATATCAAAGTGGAGAGATCACACAGAAACAATTGCTGACCTAAAACGGGGTCTAGAGGACGCTTACAACGTACTTACTCATATCTCTAATTTACATTTGAAATTTCCAAGCGATTGAGTGCATTTTTTGCATTTGTTAGCAGCGCTCACATTCTGAATTTCTATTTTGTTGCGCCAACAATTGAGAGCAGCTGCTGATACACTGAGCACAAAAAGTTAAGGATATTTTTTCAGTGGTATATATATAGTCTTTCTTCTGCTCAAAAATGTGTTTCTTGGATCTGAGCAATATTTGGGTATGACGTCACAGGTCCTTGACCACGCCTACCCTCAAAAATGGCGTTTTTTGATGGCATGATTCACTTTCAACCGTCGAAACGTAACTTAAACTGAATGTTATTTTACATTTTGTACATCAAAAAGTTTATTTGGTGTCTTACTAACAGTCCATACACATTTCGTTCAAATCAGTGTCGCAGAGAGGCTGATCTAGCGTGTAAAAGAGAGCGACCACAATCCTGAAAAACAGCAACAAATCCAGGGGTTTTGTGGTGTTTTTGCTGGGTAGCTGCAGTTGTTATGCAATAAATCTAAAACTACAAATAGCAGCCTCTCCAAATTTCACAGAACGATGACAAAGACCCTCATCTGTATTCGCGCTAGTACTTAGAGCAAACAGAACCCAAGAATGGACGTTGTAACGGTTTTCCGTTAAATATTGATAAACGTTCGTAACGTCCCAGAAACAAATGTGACATGCATGCAACTTTTTATACTTTGCAAGAAATGATGCCATTAAATGTGTGCCAAGTTTCAGAAACATTCTTGCATGGGGTCAAAAGTTATAGCCTCGTGAATTTGAAGAAATAGAAAGTAAAATCTCACTCCACTGCGCTGTTCTATTTTTAGACGACGACGTCTGCAAAACTCATATCAAGGTGGCTGAGTGGTTGGGACACTCACTTTCCACTATTTAGGTTCAGTGATTAAAACTTGTTTCCCTTAGTTAAGATCTGCTATTAGGTGTGTTGTTTTTGAAATTTGTCTGTGGCACGGTATTATGGTGGGCAAGCGCGTGAGTTTATGCATCTGTCTGTCTGTGACTACATGTGTGTTTGTATACAGGTGTGCATGATCAAACAAAATCCGAAGAGCTCCAAATAATTATACTTTTTGAGTTTGTGTAACTGTTCCCGTATCTTGATGTTCACGATTTACGAATTAAGGGACAACCAAAAAGGCATTCTCTCTCTGTGTAATAACGGTTCTCTGTATAGTAGGCCGTTATGAACTCGAGACAATGCTCTTAAAAACCTGGCGATGTCCATCTCCATAGCTCCATTTCGTAGCATTCCAACTGTCTGATTCGTCACAGCAAATGCCAGATTTTGACTCGCCGTTATCAAGACGACAATGAGAAAAGCCCAGTGTTGCCTCCATCTGACGTCATATTTTTGGAATTATATGACGTCATGTCTGCATTCTTCTGTCTTTTTGATTCTTTGTCTTCTTTACTTCTTTCTTACACAGCACAGCTGTGTTCAAAACACGTGAACAGTTCTTTTCTGCTACTGCTACTGAGCAAGTTGTTCGCATCATCCGTGAAGACTATACGCATCCTATCGGAGAACGGGAAACAAAATTATAGAAAGTGTCCTTAAAAAACAGTATTTTTTAACCTCTTTTCAAACGATCATAACTTTTGAGCCCGGGAAAGAATATTTCTAAAAACTTGGCACACATGTAATGGCACCATTGCAAAGTTTACAAAGTTGCGTGCATGTCACATTTGTTTCTGGAACGTTACAAACGTGTACACATTTTTAACGGAAAACCGGACCGGTGTGACGTTTTCATCTTTCGCCGTGTTGATATTTCGCTTCTCGGCCTCGTTGATCTAGTATAAACTCTACACTGAACAAAAAAACACCCTTCGATAGTACTGATGAGCGACCTTGTGTACCTTACATTCATGGGGCCAAATTTGTCCAACCAATTTGTTTTTATTTAACTTAGAAATTTGATTCATCCTAAATGTTTTCCTTCTTACTCAAGGGACGTAACCACTCAGTACACGTTTTCGAAGAATTCGATTTTTTGGGTGAAATCTATTACATTTTACCACCAATTTTCTTCACATGCAAGAAACTGACATGCTTTTCGTCCATAAATAATTTCACTTCTTAATTTTACCAGGAAACAACATTTCAGTCTTGAGTATATGTCGAGGGGGAAATATGTACACAGGCGAAAGATGAAATCGTGACACCGGCACGGTTGGCATAGTGGTAAGGCGTCCGCCCCGTTATCGGGAGGTCGTGGGTTCGAACCCCGGCCGGGTCATACCCAAGACTTTAAAATTGGCAATCTAGTGGCTGCTCCGCCTGGCGTCTGGCATTATGGGGTTAGTGCTGGTTGGTCTGGTGTCAGAATAATGTGACTGGGTGAGACATGAAGCCTGTGCTGCGACTTCTGTCTTGTGTGTGGCGCACGTTATATGTCAAAGCAGCACCGCCCTGATATGGCCCTTCGTGGTCGGCTGGGGGTTAAGCAAACAAACAAACAAACAAACGGAAAACCGTTACAACGTCCATTCTCGTGTTCTGTTTGCTCTAAGTACTGGAACATATACCGATGAGGGTCTTTGTCATCGTGCTGTGAAATTTGGAGAAGCTGCTATTTGTAGTTTTAGATTTATTGCATATCAACTGAGGCATCCCAGCAAAAACACCATAAAAACCCATGATTTTTTGCCGTTTTCCAGGATTGTGGTCGCTCTCTTTTACACGCTAAATCAGCCTGACTGCGCGGCAGATTTAAACGAAATGTGTATGAACTGTTAGGTAAGACACCAAATAAACTTTTTGATGCACAAAATGTGAAATATCATTCAGTTTAAGTCACCGTTTTGACGGTTGAAAGAGAATCACACAGTCAAAAACCGCCATTTTTGAGGGTAGGCGTGGTTACAGACCAGTGACATCATACCCAAATGTTGCTCAGATCCAGGAAACACATTTTTGAGCAGAAGAAAGACTGATCTTCATATACACGTATCTTTCTGACCCAATAACTGCTTTTTAACATCTGGGTTATACCACTGAAAAAATATCCTTAACTTTTTGTGCTCAGTGGACATGTACTTCCAAATTAGTTTATCACCCTTCACAGACAATTCCATGGGAATCAGACGAAGGTTCTCTTACATGCAAAGAGCCTACCATAGAAATATGTTTTTTTCTTTGCATAGAAGTATGAGAATTTTTCTCCATTTAATGCCGAGAGACTGTCTGATGAAACCTTCCCAGGTCTAAACCCGGGTAGCAGTCGGCAAAATGAACCTTTTCCAATTGAGCACTTTTTGGAAGAATGAATCGCCCATTGCCCGCGGCTCTCAAGTTCTCTTGGGATTCTTCAGTCATTCTTTTCGATCAGTGTTGCAATTGGCTCAGAGAAGGAACTGATGTACCCAATAGGCATTGTCTGTGAAGAGTTCTTCTAGATTTGTTTCTACACACCCTCATCTTCCTTTCCTTCTAGTGTGCTTGCTTCTTTCAAACAACCATGGTGGTTTGTAAGTGGTAAAGACACACACTACTACACTTATTACGTGACGGGATATTTCACTCTCTCTTTTGCTCTGCTCGAGATTTTTTAAATCTCGGAAGAAATTCCTTGCTAACTTTCAGTTAGTTTCTTTCACAACTTTGATTTTTTATTTACTGGTCACCTTGAAAGTTGCATTGCCTTTAAAGTGATCCAACTGCATAAGACTTGCAGAAGATTTCTTTTCTACCGAAGCCCTGTTTTGAACCGCAGCGAAAGGTTGACCACTTTCTTGGTTAAAATTTGTCTAAATTTCAAAATTCTTTCTGTACGCAGCAAAAGGTTGACCACTTTTGCTGTTTCGCTTCTTTATAATTAGATCTTGTTTGTGTATCCTTTACTGGATCTACAGGCTGGCAGGAGCATTATCTCCCTTTAAGCTTTTTCAAATTTCTCTCGTTTTAACCTAATTTCTTGGTTAAAATTGGTCTAAATTTCAAAAAATTTTCTGTACAAATTATAACTGATCCACACTTTGACCTTATATCAAAGTGTTTCCCTTCACAGACATCCTCTTGAGAGGGCACATAAACTGTGACTTAGAGAGGAAAATATCAGAGCAATAATTGGTTGACAGACGAGTAAAACAAAATCATTTTCAATTAAAGTTTTACTGCAAGTAAGCGTCGACATCTTTTTTTGTATGCATAATGACATAAAAATCTTATTTTTGACAAACATGAACTTGCTGTGTTTTGCAATATGTCGCCCCGAACAAGTCAGTTGTAATATACACATTACAAAGTAGACTGTGTCGTATGTATATATCTCTTCTTTCTCTATAGCTAGGAACCTAATTCTTAGAGACGATGGTGAGTTTCCCACTTGCAAGATACACACCAAATTTCAGCTCAATCGACCCGTAAACACCAGAGATCTAAGTGCGGACAAACAAAAAAACAGACAAACAAACAAACAAACAGACAGAGTGAAATCTACACACACCCTGGGTGTAATAAGATCAAGCTTTTAAATAACAATTGATGTTCTTGTCTGGGCAAAGGTGGTAACTCACCAGTAGATGGCAGCATTTGCCCAGGCCATCTCAAAGGCTTGTCGCATCAAAAAGCCACCAAATATTTTGTTGTACAAGTTCTTTTGCTGCACACACAAAAGTTTTAAAGCTCTAGCTTCAAAAACATTTAACATGATACTTTCCTTTGTTTTTACCCAGCCCTGATAAGGCTCTGAGCATATCTAGGTAAAGTATTTCTTAAAAAAAACACCAAGAATATGAAAATGTGATTAACCATTCATGCAGTCAAGCACGTAAACCAGACACACCAGCGGCAAAGCGTTGACAGTTAACCGTTGACAAACGTCAGATCCGCTCTCACCTTCCCAACACACATGCCCACACACATTAAACAACATGCATACACATAATTGTGACCAGTATGAAGAGAGAGAGAGAGAAAGAGAGAGAGATATATAGAGAGAGAGAGAGAGAGAGAGAGAGACAGACAGACAGACAGACAGATGCAGCCAACTATTTGTTATTGTGCTTGGGGGTAGAGAAGGCTGCAAGATGAAGTCATAATCTATCCCCAATCAAATATGACGTCATTTGCGTGTTCTTGACTCTTTCTTTGAGTCCTCTAAAAGGAGATCGATATGAAGTCAAAGGTTTCAAAGCCTGCTGTCCTTTCTAAGAATTTCTTCATTCTAAGCAGATTTTTTCACACAAACATAATAAAACTATATATTTTTTAATCAGAAAATCAAAAGGAATCATAACGCTCATTTTATGTCTTGTGCCAAAGATAAAGAAAGTTGCTATTTCACGGATTTCTTTAATTTCAAGCACATTTTTCAATCAATCACAACAAACCCATATAATTTTGACAAAAGGAGAAAATATAATTTTGTGACTCAAATTCCAATTTTTAAAAAAGTAAAAAATTGGCTGATTTTCAATGAGCAATTATATAAACAGATTTTTAAGGTAAAAAGCTGGGTCCAAGGTTGTGTAACAACAATTTCAAGAAAATTGATGAACAAATGTATGGCCATGACAGTGCGGCCTCATCTTTTGCAAACAGGCAAATACAAGGTCATCAAATAGCGCTATCAATTATCAGAGAAAAATGACACAAGCAAATGCCCTCAAAAATGTGTACATATATTTTCATAAAAAGACGTCCGGTAGTTTTTGAGATATGCTTTGCACACACACGCAGACAGACACACACACATACCTAGGGAGACAAACCTCGCTCTCCGCTCTCATTAAAACATTCAGTCATTACTTGACTGAATGTAAAAAGGAAGCAGCATGCAAATTTACCTCCGGTTGACAGATGCGAAGATTCTTGAGAATGGTTTTATCCATCCACACGCTGTTCTCTGGCTTCACACGGATATTGAATGTTCCAGACCTAAAAGAAAAAAGAACCAAAGTTTTGACACACAAGATATGAGATGTTCTTTGCGCCATTTAACACTTTCGCGACGGGACACTGATAAATCAGTACCAGCGCTGACACGCCCATGGACGGGACGCGCATTTTTCAGTACCAGCCATAGAGGGTACACGACTCGCGATTGCTTCCCGGTTTTTGAAGCTTGCAAATAAATTGAGTTGTTTCCCTTGATACACTTGGCGTTCCCTTCTGCCATTTGCAAATCCGCCTGATTTGTGTGCGTTTTTGAGGAAAAAAAATGAATCAAAGGCGAGCCTTGTCTCGGGAGGAGATTCTCCGGATGTTGGACCTAGAGGATCCCGTAGAGCATGATTCGGACGTATCGTTTTCGCCTCATGAAAGCGATACAAGCAGTGAAAGTGAGAAAGAAACAGTCCCGTTGTTGCTAGTACGAGTCGGCAAACTACACGTGGTTGGCGGTGATACTGCTAGACGAACATGTATCTCGGAATCGTGCAGGAGCTATGGGGGCGTGGCAGCACTGATAACAATGGATGGCTGGAGCCTTCAAATCCTTTTGGAATTGCTCATAGGTGTACAGTTGGTACTTTGTTGTGAAAATGTGACTTATATTCAATATGGATTACCTAGACATCATTTGGTGAGTGTTAGATCTACAGTTTTGTTTCATTTGAGTCAGGATGCTGTGAGTGAATGCGTGATTTGCTTGTTTTTTTCTTTGTACTGTCTCCTTATTTCTGTGTACAATGTTAACAATATTTCAGCTAATTCATAGGTTTTACACCTTGTTTGGTTATAACATTATTTATAATACTTTCTGTTAAAAAATAACTTTTAAAAAAAGCAGTAGAAAATAAAACACACACAAAAAACCGTTAAAAAACACAAATTATCCCCCTTTCACCCCCCTTTGCTAAAACAAATCGCGTGACAAACTTATAAATAGCACGACTGAACTGGGCATCCATTTTTGAATTAGTACACAAAATTTGGTGGTGATTGGACTTAATTCAAGCTTGCTAGACAGATTTCTTTACAGTTACTGATTTTTGGGAAGTTTCTTGGTGGCAAGCTTGGGCAGGCAGGACGTAAACGCCGTGGCAGTGCTAGTCACAATAGTGTTAAGCATTTGCTCATTTGTTTTTAAGAATTTGATGAAACAAGAAAAACAAATGCATTAGACATAAGATTTTATTACAACCCAGTGCAGTACACAGGGATGTTGCATGCCTCGAGTACATTCAATACATAATACAACATTCACAACAACAAAACAGGGTGCTTACTGAATGAAATGCATACACACACACTCACTCATGCACACACACACGCACGCACACACACACTCTCTCTACATTATACCGCGTTCACATCGTGTCCGCTTTACTTGTAGTACTCAGTTAGTAGGTGTATTGCCTACGTGTGCCACTGTGGGCAAAGAAACATAAAACTCCAGATAAGTATAGGTTACAACACGAGTGGTTTTTTATATGGCTTGTATTTCAGTCAAGACCCAGCGGATGAATATCATCGGGAGACACTAGCCTCTGGCGAGTGGCTCTCGATTGATATTCCCGCTGGGTCTTGACTGAAATACAAGCCATATAAAAAAACACGAGTGTTGTAATCTGTATATCCCATTCTACCATCAAACACAAAGTGTAGACTACTAGCGGCACTGTTGCGATCTGTGGAGTGTGAAACATTGTTGCCAGCGAGACTTGGCCCTTTTGCAACCTTAAACTAAGTGACCGTCGCTGAAAAAATAAAACGAATGAGTGCATCTATAAGTACGCGGTAACACTACTTTCAGACCGTTTAAAAGCTTCAAGTAAAGGTTCATAAGTTGCAAGAAAGTAATGAAGTCGTATAGAAATCCATTTAGTTGAAGCGCACAATTCTTTTGCGTTTCAGGTCGGCGGAACGGGGAAACCGGTTTGGCCCCCATTTGGCTTACTCGATTCAGAATCGATTCCACGTTGTTTTTTTCGAACGTATTATTATACAATTAGGCTTATTGACAGAGAAGCAAATTTTAGGGAACACATATGTAGATTTAACCATTTGCTCCCTATTTGAAATGTATCTACGTGATAAACTGTTTTGCGAGTGTGTTTGCATGAACCTAAACTGGTATGGGTATGGGAAAACAGGACCCAAGTCTGTCACCGCCGATTGATTGCATTTTGAAAGAATATGACTGGATTACGGAAAAATACACACATGTTAAGTTCTTAGATACCTTCATCGCCAATGTGGACTTACTGCAGAGCCAGGCAAAAGAGTAGACTTGCTCGCAAATACGTGATAACGAAGCGAAGCCAAAGGACGCGTCTCGGTAGATAAACCAGTCGTCTGGTACGATGCAAGGGAGGGTACTCGGTTTTTTGTTTTGATTCGCAACCATTGGCATTGTGATCAGTGGTGTTCGACTGTTCAAACTAGTGTTATGCACGGGTTAATAAAACTGCGGATAGAACTCTTTAGCAGCAAAGCAATTAAGAGTGTATTACAATCTACCTTTAAGCATATTTCTGATTGGATTAAGGTTGCGCCAGCTTAAACTCTAGTTTTTATCTGTGTGCTGTCCGGGTGCAAGGGAGACATTGTTTTGTTTTGGTTTTTGTTCTTGTAAACCGGTCTGCAGTAGACAGGGACACGGAGAAAGCGTTCGAAACAGTATTGAGGGAACACATTTTCTTTCTGTTGTGTTGCATATTCTTTTTGGGATTATTCCTATGGTAGCGATGCTTGTCGACACACGGATAGCAAACAGAGGTTCGATCGTTCGCTAGCATCTGTGTATCTTGTAAGCTGAATGTTCGTTTTTTTCGACCTGCATTGCTTTCATAATGAAAGAAACGTTTGTTTATTGCATCCCATACATCAGATCAGTTCCGAGATTCATGTTTGCGTGCAACTGATATGGTTTTCTAAGCCGTGCGATACAATTTTGGAACTTCATACAAATGTGTCACATTGTTCGGCGCGAGGTCAAAGGTCGGGAGGAAAGTAGTTCTTTGCCCAAATCGGAATCTGCACTATCATATATTTTTTGGAGTTCATGATGTATTTATTGAGCTATAAAAATACAACATATATACCCATACTGAAGTAACAGAGACAAAGAAGGGAGGTCATGGGATATAATCTAGTTATCCCATGACCTGCCTCTTTGTCTCTGTTAGCTGTAGAGGGGATTATTCTGGATAATCCATCACAACCATATGGATTATCCATCACAACCGAGTCTCGATCTCACCTGTCATTGGTCATTGTCTTTGATCTCAATCAATCAATATGAGGCTTATATCGCGCGTATTCCGTGGGTACAGTTCTAAGCGCAGGGATTTTTTTTTATATATATATTTAAAAAAAAAAAATTTTTATGCAATTTATATCGAGCACATATTCAAGGCGCAGGGATTTATTTATGCCGTGTGAGATGGAATTTTTTTTACACAATAATATAATAATAATAATAATAATAACGGGCATTTATAAAGCGCCTTATCAAAAGTTCAAAGCGCGGGACAACAATACATGTATACAAAAATCATACAATCACTGTCAGATTCAAACAACACATCATGCACATCTCACATCCCCAGACTCTATACTAAGGAACTATCCGTAGTGTTGTTGGAACAAGTGAGGAGAAATGGATGGAGAGTGACGTAATTGAAAGGGGAGTGAATTCCATAACTGAGGTCCATAATACGAAAACGTGCGGAAGCCATGAGCCTTGCGTTTAAAGCGACCTTGACAGAGAAGTCGAGCATCATCAGAAGAACGAAGGGTGCGAGAGGGAGTGTAGAGAGAGACCAGTTCAGAAAGATAGGCAGGTGCCGATTCAGAGATGATATTGTAGCAGAAGCAGGCAGCTTTATACCTAATACGTTCAGATACAGGAAGCCAGTGAAGTTCTTTCATGAGAGGAGTGCAGGGTTGTCGATGCTGTGCTCTGAAAATGAGACGTGCAGCAGAGTGTTGTACTTTTTGCAAGGGTTGGAGAGTGGAGTCAGGGCAGCCTATGAGAAGGGAGTTGCAGTAATCTAATCTGGACAGAATGCAGGATGTAACGAGAGTTTTAGTGGCATCAACAGTGAGAAATTTTCTTATGGAACCTATTCTTCTGATCTCAAAGTAACATGTCTGACAGACTTTTTTGATGTGTTGTTTCATTGAGAGGTGGGAGTCCATGATGAACCCAAGATTCCTAGCACTATAAGAGAGAGAAATGTCACTAGAACCTACTGTGATGGAGGCTGGAAGGGAAGTGGTCGAACAGGATCAATACATCACGCATTCACATCGGCCAGCAGATCGCAGCCATTTCGGCGCATATCCTACTTTTCACGGCCTATTATTCCAAGTCACACGGGTATTTTGGTGGACATTTTTATCTATACCTATACAATTTTGCCAGGAAAGACCCTTTTGTCAATCGTGGGATCTTTAACGTGCACACCCCAATGTAGTGTACACGAGGGGACCTCAGTTTTTCGTCTCATCCGAAAGACTAGCATTTGAACCCACCACCTAGGTTAGGAAAGGGGGGAGAAAATTGCTAACGCCCTGACCCAGGGTCGAACTCGCAACCTCTCGCTTCCGAGCGCAAGTACGTTACCACTCGGCCACCCAGATCTCAGAGTACATTTGAATAATTTAGAGGTCATCTGCATATTTATCGTTAACTCGGGGACTACTTTTTTTCAGCAAAACGATTGAGATATTCTGCAGTGTAAAAGTCGAACTGACGTTTGGCTAACGATCTACAAACATTATCATTGAAGAAATAAAGAAAACAACAAAGAATGTACATAATCTGTTTGGGTGAATAGAGCTGAGTTAAGATTATGAGTTGTCCGACGCGGTGAGACTGAGAGAGAGACAGAGAGCACGAGAGAGAGCAACAGAGACACACAGTGATTCAAGGCGCACAACTCTAGTAAAGTTGTCGTAACGAGGTACGCTTCATGGGCAACCGCTTAGATCAATCCCAAGAGCATCCTGATTCAAAATCTTGAGCGACAAAATAAAACTTACACTAAAACAGTATGCTTATAATTTTGTTCATTTGTTATCGCTTTTAGAGCATTGATTGCTAAATATGGTTCAATAGAACAAGGTTGTCTCATAAGTCGTCTGCTACAGATCTGTCGTCTGCTGCAGGATCTGTCGTTTGCTATACATGTAGTATCTTCGGCTCAAGTTGACCAGCATGGAAATTGCCATTTTCAAAGTTGGTGATACTGTTAGAATAAAAGGTGGCGAAGAAGGTCGGATCTTGGACATACAGAGACCACAAGGCTACATGCGTTGCCGCATAAAAACAACTCGACAGTGGTGCGCCGTTATCCCCCAGACAGATACCTAATGGCCTAAGACAACGACAGACATCAAAGTTAAGGCTCACCTAAATCAGTAAGTGACGATTGAAGAAGTAGGTAATACAAATTTGAACACTGAAGCACAAAGGCTCGAATAAGCACAAACTCAGCAATCATCTTCATTGCTTGTAAAATCACACACGCGGTCTTTCGAATCCTGAACTCAGGTCAAAAATGAGTTACTTCCCTTCGGGTATCATTCTCTCCCGTGACTCAGCGTTTATCAAAGCTGATTTTAAATCTGCGCAACACAGAGGTACTGGCGTGCTTGTAGCGGAAGACTGGTAGTATTAGCCGTTCTCGCTTGCCCGGATGTTTTGGCAGTGCCAGTGTGCGTGCATCCACGCGTTCACAACATCCGACAGAGGCTATCTGTCATGCAACACGCCAGCCTTCTTCCAAGGAGCCTGGTATTACACTGCCTGGCTGCCTGACAGCCCGCGCCTCGCCTCAGCCCACATCAAGATAAAGGAGCTTGCTATCACAGTCTGCGCCGCTGGGGCCCGCTGCTTCAACGTCGCCACATTGTTATTGTCACAGACAACTCTGCTGCCCAAGCCGTGCTGACAAGGGCACTTCCCCCTGCTCCCCCGCCGCCTGTCTCCTGCGCCAATTCAGCTGGCTAGCCATCGCTCTGGATATCACCGTCTCCACCATCCACATCCCGGGCGCAGACAACCATATCCCTGATGTCATCTCCCGCCTTCACCTCCCAGGACAGCCTGAGCGTCTGGTTTTCTTCCTCGCTAACTTCCCACGCCCCATGTTGCTTTCCCCACTGAATTTTGTGGTCCACATGTCCCCTAACTCCCTGTCGTATCTACTCTCTAGGTCACGCAGCCAGATCCTTGATATATAGCCTGGAACAAGAACCTTTTCGCCTCTTCCACAACTCCTTAACTTCATGTTTCTCCACAATATCCCACTAACGGGTTGGGCAGTGCCTGTGGGCGTGAACTTTTTTTTAATATCTAAAACGTCTAGTAATGTTTTCATTTTAAGTATAATTTTAATATGAAAGTGTGAGAGTGAGTGTTGTGTCTAACAGGGCGAATGGTCGACTGAATAATTATGTGTGTTTCATGTATGATGTTTATTTATTCAAGTTTGAATAAATATATATTTGGCCATGATACCTTGTGTTGTGTTGGATTTAAGACTCGGCTTTTATTAAAGCTGCTTTTAAATCCGCGCAACAGAGGTACTGGCTAATTGCTTGTAGCAGACGACTGGTAGTTAGCCATGCTCGCTTGCCCGGATGTGTGAGTGCACGCATCCGCAACAACCCACAGACATACGCAATCCAGGGGGGGTGTCCGGGGTTTCCGGAACCCTCCCCCCACCCCCCTAGCCTGAATTTTTTTTTAAAAGCGAGAACAAAATAAAGAAATACATTTTAAAGTAAAGAAAAAATATTGGCAGATTGCACCAGATTGCTCCATTTTCCTTGTTTTTATCAAAAATTTCTGACGGGGGCATGCCCCCTGACCCCCCTAGGAGCCGACCCTTAGTCTTCTTAAAGGACAGATCGGTCAATTTTCCTTCTTTTGATCTAAATTTGTCTTCTTAAATTAACTTTTTGGAAGGTGTATTAGGGGTAGTTTCTTGGCTCAGATTGCTCCATTTTCCTTGTAATACCAGTCTCCCTGGGAGGTTCGGGCGCTTTGCGTCCTCAACTAAATGCTTCGTGTCGTGGATCTGTCCCTAAAAGAAATGTGGAAACCCCACCTTAAAAATGATGTGATCTGCCCCTGGCTATCTGTCCTGCAAGCCGCCAGCATTCTTTTTTCCCTCCCTGCTTCGAACTCCCTTTGCTTATCTGCAACGTGTTTTCTCCTGTGTATTGCAACAGATAGCCCCATTGCCTGTGTGTGTGTGTGTGTGTGTGTGTGTGTGTGTGTGTGTGTGTGTGTGTGAACACTTTGTGTTACTCTATTGCTTGAGCTAAAGATTTTTTGAGCGACTTGCCTGATGGCTGGATATCAAAGGCACAGTAAGCCTCCCGTAAACCATCACAGAGCTCCCCGAGCGTCTACATATAGTACAAGCATACTTCCATTTGAACGCTCACCGAACGGGAACATCCTGGCTGCTTTCTGTCGAGCGTGAGAAATGTTCAAAGAATTTATTTTCGTGGACTTGGTCCTCAACAACAATGGCGCCTCGTTTTGGTGCTGGACGGCTGTTATGAATACCGGAATTTACGCCCGGACAGTAAGCCTCCCGTAAACCATCACAGATACTGTCAGGCTTTTACACACAGTACAAACACCCTTCCATTTGAACGCTCACCAAACGGGAACATCCTAGGTGCCCTATGTAAAGGGCGAGCAATTTTTAAAGAATTAATTTTGCAGATTGTCTCGAACACTTTTTGGAGCCATCTTGAACTCAGGTCAAACATGAGTTACTTCCCTTCGGGTCTCATTCTATCGATGTAAACTGGCGATAGCCGTGAATCAATGATTATCAAAATGTTTTTGGACCGTGGTGCGGTTTTGCGCTAGACCTAACTTTTAAATTCTAAATAATAAATTGACATGTTGTTACACAAACATTCTTTATAAAAGAATTCTTTTTTCATCAAGACAAGATCAGTACAATTCGAAGTTGTGAAAGTTTGAAAAAAGAAAAGCCCGGAAGCAGGGTCACGCAAGGGTCGTAGCAGACGACGGTTTATCAGTGCATATCGCCGTTCCTCTCAACAGTCAAAAGCCATCGCCAGAGTTCTTGTGAACCACAGCCGTTTGTTTCGTGCATAAAAACATGCTATTGTAAATAAGCTCACATCGAGTCGCATTCAAATGACTAACTGACGACTACATTGTGAAAAAGGGAAACTGGATCACACGGGTTCACGATGGCTCAGGGGTAAGATAAACCACGCAAAAATAAATTCTTTGAAAATTGTTCGCTCTTTATGGAGGGCACCTAGGATGTTCTCAATCGGTGAGTGTTTAAATGAAAGGGTGTTTGTACTGTGTGTAAAAGCCTGACCTTTAATCTTTCTCGGGACAGTGCCTGCGGGCGTGATTTTTACATTTAGTCAAGTTTTGACAAAATGTTTTAACATAGAGGGGGAATCGAGACGAGGGTCGTGGTGTATGTGTGTATGTGTGTGTGTGTGTCTGTGCGCGTGTGTGTGTGTAGAGCGATTCAGACTAAACTTCTGGACCGATTTTTATGAAATTTGACATGAGAGTTCCTGGGAATGATATCCCCGGACGTTGTTTTTTTTTCCGATAAATACCTTTGATGACGTCATATCCGGCTTTTTGAAAAAAAGTTGAGGCGGCACTGTCACACCCTCATTTTTCAATCAAATTGATTGAAATTTTGGCTAAGCAATCTTCGACGAAGGCCGGACTTTGGTATTGCATTTCAGCTTGGTGGCTTAAAAACTAATGAATGAGTTTGGTCATTAAAAATCGGAAACTTGTAATTAAATTTTTTTTTTTTTAAACGATCCAAAAATTTTCTGATTCCAAAAACATATGCATATGTTATATTTGGATTACAAACAAACTCTGAAAATTAAAAATATGAGAATTATGATTAAAATTAATTTTCCGAAATCGATTTAAAAACAATGGCATCTTATTCCTTGTCGGTTTGTTTGTTTGTTTGTTTGTTTGTTTAACGCCCAGCCGACCACGAAGGGCCATATCAGGGCGGTGCTGCTTTGACATATAACGTGCGCCACACACAAGACAGAAGTCGCAGCACAGGCTTCATGTCTCACCCAGTCACATTATTCTGACACCGGACCAACCAGTCCTAGCACTAACCCCATAATGCCAGACGCCAGGCGGAGCAGCCACTAGATTTCCAATTTTAAAGTCTTAGGTATGACCCGGCCGGGGTTCGAACCCACGACCTCCCGATCACGGGGCGGATGCCTTACCACTAGGCTAACCGTGCCGGTTGTCGGTTCCTGATTCCTAAAACATATAGATATGATATGTTTGGATTAAAAAACAAACTCAGTAAGCTAAAAAGAATACATATACAGAAAAGCGTGTTATCCTGCTCACTGGAGAAGGCGTGTGAAGCTGCAATCTTCCCTCCCAAACTGCGAAACTCTGAAAGAGAGAGCAAAACAGTATAGACACCAGAGCGCCGCGCTCCGATGCCAAGAGAGGGAAAGCAAGAAGCAAGACACGTCACAGACGTGCTAAACTGCCCCCCAAATTCATTTGGGGCAGAATAAGTAACGGACAAAGCGGTTATACATGCTTAGTACGAAACAACAACAAATGCCAATGGTCTGAAAGACCAACGACACACACCTAGCCATGTTATCTCACCGTCAGACGCGCTGACGCAGACAACAGGCGGCAAAACAAAGAGTTACTGAAAATTAACAAGTCCAAAACGGACGAAAAATTTAGCAACTACAACAAACTTCCTGTCAAACTAATGACTAAAAAAGGAAGCGCTTACCAACTAACAAAGCAGAAGGCAAGTAAAGAGGTAAAATAAGGTTTACCTAACCAAAATATAGGCCGTGCCACATTCGCCGTCAGCTAAGCTGACAAGCAAACATGGAGCCCCAAAATGCGTTACTGAAAAATTTTTACAAGTCCGCGAAACGGACGAAAAGTCAGCAACTACAACAACATTCTTGTCAAAATAATGACCAAAATGGAAAGAGCTCACCAAACACGTAAAGGCAAGCCGTTAAGACGGGTTAGGCGGCCGGTGGGTGTCCTTACAAACACCAGCACTCAGCCACACACGGAGCCAAAAATTCGACGACCTCTCTGCTGTAGGCTGAAATGTCGTATATGAAGACATGTGGTGTTTACAGGGGAAGTGACGTCACGTAACCCGGATGGGAGGTAACTCCCCGGGTAGGTGGTCATTACCATGCCTGTATTTACACTTTTTGTGTTGGGTTGCTCCCCTTTAAAATTGTTTAAGACGGGTAGCCTTTTCAGACCTTTAGCATGTAAGACTGCGTCAATGCTTTTATGTGATTCGGAGTAAGAATATGTAATTTAATTTAGAACACAAGCGACCTCAAACTAAAGCATTTACATGTAATATGTTTGTTGTTCTAGTATCTACACAGTATTTTCTCACGTTGTACCAAGTGTGAAGCCATATAAATAAAAATAAGGGCGTTATGATGCATTTTCGAAGAGGTAGAGAGCGAAAGTTGGCACCGGATGTCTGTCACAACCGATCATAATGGGACTTGTTTTTAGAACATGCGCGACCTCAAACTTACATGTCATACTTTTGTTGATCTGGTATTTGTCCTTGATTGTTGAGACACACGTGAGTTTATGGCTTGTAACCTGTGTGTTTTACATGTACTGTTTGGCTAGAATGTTCTCTTTTGCACATTGTGGTGGGGGTTTCCATTCATGATTGAATCACTGTGCTCAATGAATGAATGTTGAAACACACTTGTCTTGTGCTTTTACTATCATGTGGTGTTTTGTGCATTCTGGTAACATTTGTGTGAGGGGTGTAAATCACTTAATGTGTGTCTGGTTGGAAGTGTACTGTCTTTGTACAATTTAGGTGATTCTCAGAACAATTTACATTTAAACATGCTTTGCATTTCAAAATTACATAAAACAGTGCAGTTTGGTATTGACAAACGTGTGTTTTTCTGCTGTGAAATCAAATGAGACTGATTGTTTAGGTTTTGTGTGTGTTTTTAGTTTTTCTGGTGTTAAACGTGATGACTTCTGCACTCATGCTTGTTCCTTATGATTTGTTGTGCTTAATTATGGTTTTGTGAGCAAAATCTTATGGTTAGAGTCCTCAAGAGCTTGACAGGTATGTCTATGAGAGGTTTCTCCGCCAGAGTCCACAGACGCTGAAGTGCATGGTGGGTTATTGTCCACTCTGTCTGCATGACATGTGAGGATCGACTCAGAGCGTACGTCTGCTAGAGTGTTCAGCTTTCCGAGCAGGTACTTGGCCATGAGAGTGACCTGGTGTTGCTGACACCAGATCAGGATCTCGCAAGTCCTGGCTGACAAAGAGGGGGAGCGGGAGCGGGAGCCTCCCTGCTTGTTTACGTAGGCCGCTACGGTAGTGTTGTCTGTGTATAGAAGGACATTGCTTGCCGTGTAGAAGCATAAGGAAAGCCTGAAAACTCCAAGGCTACTGCCTCTAACTCTAGCAGGTATGATATGCCAAAGATTTTGGTGCGGTGCCCACTGCCCTGAAGCTGTGTAGGCTCCCCAGCCCGAAAGAGACACATCTGTAAAGTGTTCGGTATTCGCAGGGGGTAGGGCTATGGGAACGCCCTGAGATATCCAGTTTGGTTCCAACCACTATTGTGTCGTATGTTGGAACCATTCCTGGATCAGAATCAACCTGTGCCAGTCCTGAGTGGCTGGATCCCAGAGGGATTTGAGCGCTGACTGAAACGGCCTCTTGTGAACCCTTCCTAGGGGGAATAAGGTGGCCATGGATTCCATCTGACCCAAAATGGAAGCAAGGGTCCTGACAGGGGCTTGACCCAAAATGGAAGCAAGGGTCCTGACAGGGGCTTGCTGAAGGGTAAGCATGGATGAGATGAGAGCTTGAAGCTTGTCCACTCTCTTCTGAGAGGGACGTACTTTCCAGCTTACAGTGTCAAATGTTATGCAAAGGTAAGTAAACACCTGGGATGGCGTAAGCTCTGGATTTTATCCGATTGATGAAGAATCCCAGGGAGTGGGCTTCCTGTAGAACAGCCTGCGTATGCTGAGAGCATAGAGTCTGGTTCTGGTGCAAAATCAGCCAATCGTGCAGATAGACTCTGAGACGAATGCCTAATTGTTGCCTCACCAGGGCGCAGAGTTGTCTGACTACCATGATAAAGATCCATGGTGCTAAAGAGAGGCTAAACGGCAGAGCCCGAAACTGATAGACCTTGGGGCACCAGCGGAAACGAAGCCACTTCCTGTCTGCAGGATGCATCAGGATGTGAAAATAGGCGCCCGTCAGGTCTACTGAGGTTACCCAGTCTCCTGGAACCTGATCACTCTCAAAAACTTGTTGAGGGATGATAGGTCCAAGACTAGTCTCCAGCCGCCAGAGGCTTTGGGGACCACAAAAAGTCTCCCATAAAATCCCGGGGAGGAGTACATATCTTTTTTGAGTTACCTCCCTGTATGACAGTAAAGTGTAGATTTCAGCACCTTAGCACGTTAGACAGCGTCAATGCTTATATGTAATTTAATGCCGCAAATAACATCTTATATTGCGTGCGTGCGGACGTCCGTGCATGTGTGTGTGTGTGTATGCCCAGACAGTCACGTAGATGACGTTTTTGGTGGCATTTGTTGCTCTCAGAACTAGGAGTAACAAGTATTATTGACAAAATGTGTTGTGCCGAAAATTAGCTCACGGCCGACCATAACAGAGGTTATAAAAGTTTAACCGTTACATCTTTTTGTATTAGCTGCAGGGCCAACAGACAACGAAACAAGAAGGGCAAAGCCCATACGACTCACATGCTTGACCTTGACCTTTACATGACCTTGACCTTCAGGGTCAAGGTCAAATAACTAAACCTAGCAATGACATCATACACTAAGAACTGCTTTACACATTTTTCCTACCAAAATACATGTGACCTTGACCCAAGGTCAAGGTCATCCAAGGTCATGCAACACAAAGCTGTTAATTCAAGACATAGGAAGTACAATGGTGCTTATTGGCTCTTTCTACCATGAGATATGGTCACTTTTAGTGGTTCACTACCTTATTTTGGTCACATTTCATAAGGGTCAAAGTGACCTTGACCTTGATCATATGTGACCAAATGTGTTTCATGATGAAAACATAACATGTGCCCCACATAATTTTTAAGTTTGAAACAGTTATCTTCCATAGTTCAGGGTCAAGGTCACTTCAAAATATGTATACAATCCAACTTTAAAGGACCCTTGCGACCTTGACCTTGAAGCAAGGTCAACCAAACTGGTGTCCAAAGATAGGGCTTACATTGCCCTGTATAGCATACATAGCTAAGGTTGCCATTCTCGATAACTTCAGAAAAAAATGCGAAAATGTGAAAAATGGTCGTTTTTAAGACAACAATTACGGCCCCTGTGACCTTGAACTTGAAGTGAGGTCAAGTTGCCGCACATGTTTTTTGAGATCTTGTAACCATACACCATCAGGCCACATCAGGTGTTGATAGACTTAATAGTGTCCAAGAAATATCCAACGTTAAAGTTTTCCGGACGGACGCCGGGACGGACGGACGGACGGACAGACGGACGGACGGACGGACGACTCGGGTGAGTACATAGACTCACTTTTGCTTCGCATGTGAGTCAAAAAGGAAAAGTCTGAAGTGAGAAAACAATGGACATTCAGCCTACTTTTGATCAATAGTCTGCAGGAAAAGACTATGGATGATGTTGCGTTCTTCTTCATTGGGCGCTGTCTTCAGCAGTGACTTCTTCGACTCTTCTTGTCGTAGCTGTCTTTTGCCTGCAATCATCAAGTAACCCATATTATTAACAAGTTCATCAACACTTTCTTCACTGAAACACAAAGGGCGAAGCCTGCACTGTGATGATTCATCAATACCAAAACACTAAACTAAGCAATGCTGATGCATGATGTAAATTACTTTAATCTTGCATACCTAGAACACTGACAAAATCAGATAGCTACCAAAAAACAAAAAACACACATCTCATCAAAATGACTAAACTTGGCCAAAAAATTATTGCAACAAATTTCTCACCCAAATCAAAGCATTAATTCCTGTGTTATTTTATTCAAACTTTCTATGCCAGTTAAGGCAGTCAACTTGCATTTGTGGATCACCTGTAAAAGTTACAAAGTTTGCCTATTGTGATTTTTCATCAATGTTTCATTGGTCCCTTGTGTTTTTGTCCGGTCGATTTTGAGGGTACCTTTATTGGAGCGGTATTTACATGATCCCTGTAAAAGAAATCTTTAATCCGAAAGGTAATCTAGAAACTCAAGTGAATGGCCTTAACACTTTCGCGACGGGAGGTGACTAAATTAGTAACAGCGCTGACACGCCCACGGACAGGAAGTGACTATTTGAGTAACAGACATACAAGGTACACGACTCGTGATTGCTTCCCGGTTTTTGAAGCTTGCAATAAATTGAGTTGTTTCCCTTGATACACGTGACTTGCTCTTTTGCCATGTGCAAATTAGAGAAGATTTGAGTGGTTTTTTCGAACAAAAAAAATGAATCGAAGGCGAGCCTTGTCACGGGAGGAGATTCTCCGGATGTTGGAGCTTGAGGATCCTGTAGATCATGATTCCGACGTGTTGTTTTCGCCTCAAGAAAGCGATAATAGCAGTGATATTGAGGAAGAAACAGTCCTGTTGTTGCTAGTATGAGTCGGCAAACTACACGTGGTAGGGTGGTACTGCATGGATCTTGGAACCGTGTAGTTGCAAGGGGGGCGTGGCAGCACTGATAACAATGGATGGCTGGAGCCTCCTAATCCTTTTGGAAATGTTCATAGGTGTACAGTTGGGACTTTGTTGTAAAAATGTGACTTATATTCAATATGGTTACCTAGACATCATTTGGTGAGTGTCACAGTTTTGTTTCATTTGAGTCAGGATGCTGTGAGTGAATGCGGGATTTGCTTGTTTTTTTCTTTGTACTGTCTCCTTATTTCTGTGTAGAATTTTAACAATATTTCAGCTAATTCATAGGTTTTACACCTTGTTTGGTTATAAAATTATTTATAATACTTTCTGTTAAAAAATAACTTTTAAAAAAGCAGTGGAAAAGAAAACACACACAAAAAAACGTTAAAAAACACAAATTATCCCCCTTTCACCCCCCCTTTGCTAAAACAAATCGCGTGACAAACTTATAAATAGCATGACTGAACTGGGCATCCATTTTTTAATTAGTACACAAAATTTGGTGGTGATTGGACTTAATTAAAGCTTGCTAGACAGATTTCTTTACAGTTACTGTTTTTTGGGAAGTTTCTTGGTGGCAAGCTTGGGCAGGCAGGACGTTAACGCCGTGGCAATGCTAGTCACAATAGTGTTAACTGGCATAGGAAAGAAATGCTGGTACGTACGCTCTCCGAGGTCAAAAAGTGCCAGCTCCTGTTCTGTGGCTGGTTTTAAGCCATTCACCACTGCAGACCTTAAACAGTAAAGTAACAGTGTGTTGATACAATGTATGATCCAAACAAAAAAGATTAAATAGAAAATTTTAAAAATAAATTTTCATTTGATTAATATACTTACCCGAATCACATATAGCATTGACGCAGTCTGAGATGCTAAGGTCTGAAAATCGTTACCCGTCTAAAAACTTTAAAGGGAAGCAACCCCACCACAAAAAAGTGTCAACGGATGCGTTGGTAAGGACGCCAGACCATGGGAGTTACCTCCCCTTGGTGTGTACTACGTCACTACCGCTCCCGGACACGTGGTAACTCATACGGCTTTTAAAGAAACTAAAAACCATAAGCGGGGTTGGTGGGAGGGCATAAACTATGTGATTCGGGTAAGTATATTAATCAAATGAAAATTTATTTTTAAAATTTTCGATTAAATTACATATTCTTACTCCGAATCACATATAGCAGATAGGTGGGAAAGAAAAAAATCTAACTCACTCTTAAGTCCTAGACAGGAACTGGCCCGCTGCCACCAGGGCAGGAAGGGACCGAGGACCATCCTGCCGGACAGCCGCGATGTCTCTCAAGCAAAAGTTGAAAAAGACATCGTCAGAGCGCCAGTAAGCTGTGCCCAGCACTTCGTCCAATCTTCTAGACCGTAAAACGGCCAAGGAAGGGACCCAAGCCCTGGATTCAAGAACCCAAGCCGAGGCCAGGGGAAAGACAGGCTGCCCCCCCCCCCTCCTCTATTGGAATGGAAATGCCAATGCCCTGGAATGATCAGTGCTTAAGGTTGTCCACTCAGTGCTGAGTAGGACGAACTCTCCAGGTGACCATAAGAAAATCATGCCAAAGTATGCGCAACCTTGGGATGGAGTGAGGCCCAAAAGGGCCTGGGAGATAGAAGTCAGCTCCCGAGAAGCGTGACCGATCTCCTCACAAAGAGCGAGAGTGAAGCCCGAGTACAAGGAACCAGAGTCCGTCTCGGAGGGAAAAGCTCATGAAAGAGCATAAGCGTTCCTGAAGTTCCAAAAACCCGAAGAAACGCTCACCCTCCTAAGAACCGAAGCTGTGGAAGACAGCCTGTTCCAACTCGGTTAGCCGAAGTAGGCTACTGCTGGAGCAAGAACTCTACGAGTGCTGACCCCTGCATGACCGGGAGTGTGACGCTGTAATGCTTCTGAGTTAGGGTCCGTGTCTAACCAAGACAAGGAGTCATTGTACTCCTGGGTTGTGACAGAAAACGCCAAAGAAAGAAATGGCTGTGATCTTTGACGTCGTTACCCTTTGAGTATGCTTGAGAAGGGTGCCGTAAACAGCAGTCTTGCTGCCCTCAAAAGAGATGGTCGGAGGAACTGGAAACCAGAACCACCAACAGCAGAACCCTCCAAAAACCCAAAACAACAAAAAACGGCCGGTCAGCATAACCGGAACCGGGAAGCCAACCTGTCGTAAGCCTCCCGAGACGAAGTGTTCTCAGGAAAAAATCTGGAAGTTACTTTCGCCGCCAAATCCAGTGCCTCCCTGAGTTTGGCCGAAAAACCAGAACGCGTCTCTCTATCTCTGAAAGACTGAGGGTCAGACGCGGAGACCGACTAGCAAGCTGTAGTCATAGTTGCCTGTGGCAGAAGGGTGACCAGAAGCCGGAAACTCGACCGAACAGAAGTCCTGACACGCCTCATGCCTAGGATGAGGGTGAAGAAAGGAAGAGATGAAATCCGAAGTCACAGGGACCGAGAGTGCAATAGTCAACACAGCGGACAGGCAGGACGACTATTGCACAGGCTAAGGCTGAAAGCCGTGATGCCCGTAGGCCAGCCATTGTTCCGAACTCCCCACAGTACGTAGGTAATCGTAAGGAACAAAAGTTTCGGCTGCCGAATCAGGTGCTGGGCTATGAGCCAACAGCAAAGAAACCGGAACAGTAGCGAACCCTCTGCCGAAAGGAAAGGGCTAGCCGAAACCTGAGAGAGGTGGTAAGCCACAGAGGATGACTCCCCAACCCGGAAATAGGAGTGCTCCTCCTTCAAAATCCGGAAGTCATCCATTACCAACGGGGCAACCAAAGCGGAAGCCTCCGAAGACAATGCACCCTCAGGAAAATATCTAGATGTTACTTCCGCGGACAACTCAAGTGCAGCCTTAAGTTTGGACGAAAAACCAGAACGCGTCTGCTCACCAAAGAAAGACAGAGTCAGACTCGGCGACAGACGAACAACCGTAGTCCAGTTGCTTGTGGCAAAAGGGTGAACGGGATAACCGTAAAACGGAAACCCCACCCAAACGGAAATCGTCCCGCCTCATCTCATGCCTAGGATGAGGATGAAGGTAAGAATTGTCAAAGTCCGAAGCCACAGGAACAGAGAATGCAAAAGCCGACACCTCAGACAGGTGGAATGGCTGTTGCACAGGCTGAGGCTAAAAAACCTGGGTGCCAGTAGGCCAGCCGTTCTTCCAACAAACCCCGACGTACCTACGTAACCGTCAGTGAGAGGAACATCATTTCCGGTCAGAGCCGGAAGTGCGACAGACGAGGAAGCCAGTGGCTGAAACGACTGTTACACGGACTGAGGCCGGAAGCCAGTATGCCCGAAGGCCAGCCCTAGATCCAAACCAGAAGAGACCTCGGCGGGTGCTCGAGCTGGTGGACCTTGTTCTCAACCCTAACGTACGCACGTACGCGTCAGGCAGAAGAACGGAATTCCCAGACAGAGCCGGAAGTGCGACAGACAAAACCACGCAAAGTGGTAACGAATGTTGCACTGACTGAGGCCGGAAGCCCACTATGGCAAAATAAACTTCTTAATATGACCACCGAGAACGAAAGTCACCGCTTACCTGGTAGAGAGAAGTCAGAGAACTGCTGATCTCTATTCGACTGGATCTCCCTTCTCATGGCATCAAACACCAGTTGGCCGAAAAAAGATCCCTCTACCACTGTCACGATTTAGTGACATAGATCGAGAAAGTGTCACTCTGTGGGGTGCCTTCTCTTGGTCAATTGCGATAGAAAGCGCCTGTGCTTTCTGTCAACGGCTGGGTTTTAGCTGACCGAGCAAAGCGAACACGGGAATTTCGTGTCGCACGGATTTCACGTGGGTGATTTCTGCTGTCGGGGCAAAACTGGGATAGCTGAACTTGGAATGTGACAAGGTGAGTCACGTGATTTTGTCCAGGTTGTCTGTTTGAAACATATTAACTACACACTCGAAACTCGGCAGCGAGAGAGAAGGGTCGGTGTCAGAATTATCCTATAAGTTTGATGGTCTTCAACACGTATAGATACTTTACTGTATATCAACGTGCCATGCTACTTGCAAGTGGGGCTTGATAGGAACTACAAGGACAGACCACCTTCTTCCTGTTTACATGCTGGCTGACAGACGGGGCGTCAAGGTTTCTCCGCTGTGCGTTTTCACCGCATAAGGATTCAGCGAGAGAGGAGGATGACGGTATTTCTGTGACGAACAGAAGTCATTCGAAAGGAAGCGGATTCGCTTAAAAGAGAGCTACCTACATAAGGCTGATGAGGTAATAAATCATTATTTAACGCAGTTGACGAGTCTGTGTTTGTGGAATGAAACTCTCTGTTGTTCTTTCCAGGTTAGCGCATAATTTGCTCTTTGTGACGCTAAAATACTAATCTGTATATGGTTTTTGCAGATATGGAGAGAAGGAAGGAAAATAGCTGATTTGTTGTTGTAAAAGTCCGTTTGTGCAGGCCCACGTGCTCGATGAAATATGTCAGGGTGACATGTTTAAAGGTGGCGTGTGAGGGATAGCATGACATGTTTGGTGCACCGATGCTTTTTGTTGCAGCCTTCTTCTGTTGCTGCCTACGTATTCCACTACGTGCTACGCTGGGATGCTGTAACCAGGTCGTCCGCGGCATTGTTGTAACCTGCTAACCTGCCGTACTGGTGATTTGCTGTCGCTGTCGCCGTCCTGCCCATCTACGCGTCTTCTACATCTTTCTGGTAGACTACGGGGAGGACCTTCAGCGACTGAGTGAGGCGCCTGATGTCTCCACTGTTCCCTGCTTCGTTGCCACGCTAACCGGCACTACATTCAACGGAGCAGTTGTGGAGACTACAGACTAATTACGGGCCGCCCACTCAGTGGCAAAAAGCTAAGTTGCACCATGTCTTTTGCACCCTTACCACCAAGTCATCTGTGTTATTAATGATTATACTCGAGTGGTGACGACGTGGGGTGTGAGACACCTGCATGAATTAGCACTTTAAGGCAGACAGTTAACTTTTCCTAACTATACACGGGATCAGCGTGTTATTATTATTTTCTGTACTTTAACTGGCATTTTTGTCAGTGACCACTTGTTTTTACGTTTTTAACGTAAAAAGAACATCTTTTGGAGTTAAGTCTCGAGGGAGGTGGCGTGATATTACATAAACAGGCGTCTGAAACTTATACTTTTGTTGATTCTATCTATTTGTATGACTGCGAGAGTGGATCGTGGTGTGGTTAGTTAGTCAGAAGTAACTAACCGTTCATAATCACCTTATTGTGATATTGAAACGTGACAACCACAGGTGAAGATCTCAGCGTGTTTCTCGCAACTTTCTCAGAAACTGAGAATGAGAGAGAAACAAGTCCCTCCGACACATCACTGCGTGAGCGTAGTGAAGGGAGGACAGTCTCATCTGCTCTTCGTTCAACCTGGCAAGGGCTGACAAAAGAGTAGAAACGTCATCGGTGTCCTGATCCCCACTAAGCGTGAAAGGATCCAGCGACCCCGTGAGAGCATGAGCGCTCCGATGATCGTCTCCAAGATGGAAGCCAGTTCCAGCAGCTGTCGTCCGATTTCCTCTGAAGCAACAAGGGTATGATCTGGGAACAGAACACCCGAGTCCTTCTTAAACTGCTTCGCCAGCAGAGGAAGAAGTTCCTGCGGCCCCGGTAATGGTGTACGCGGGAGAGTGAAGGACGACAACAAGTTCCGACCAGGCTTTGGCAATGAGAACTTTTTATGACTAGTAGGAACAAAAGTCGAAGCTTGTGTCACAGAAGACAGCCAAGGCTGAGCCTGTTCTGGAGCTGAACCGTGAGGAACGAGCAGCGTAACCGGAACGCTGGGGACACCACCTCCGGGAGGAGATGGTCAAGCCAAAACCTGCAAAAGGTGGTAAGGAATCCTCCTCCCTCTCGGAACGGAAGTCCGCCATCGCCGAAGGAGCGACCGAAGCGGAAGCCACAGACGACGATGCACCCTCCAGAAAAAACTGTAAGTCACCTCCGCCGCAGCTTCAAGCGCAACCTTGAGCTTAGACGGAAATCCAGAACGTGTCTGCTCGCTAGCCTGAGACTGCATCAGAATCATCAAGCG
The DNA here is from genome assembly GCF_037325665.1 of Littorina saxatilis. Taxonomy (NCBI): domain Eukaryota; kingdom Metazoa; phylum Mollusca; class Gastropoda; order Littorinimorpha; family Littorinidae; genus Littorina; species Littorina saxatilis. The sequence goes on along the minus strand of NC_090257.1, from coordinate 14,787,231 downwards.
ACGAACACAGACCGAAGTCACAGTTGCTGGTGGCAGACTGATGAACTGGATGACCGGAAACCCGTCCAACCGGAAACCGTCCTAACTCATCCCCTGACTGGCAGGAGGGTAAGAGTAAGAGCAGGAAACATCCGGAACCACCGGAACTGTATTCAGTAGACGCAACACCCGACGGGTGGAGTGACGACTGCCCCGGCCGAGGCTGAAAGCCTGAATGCCCGTAGGCCAGCCGCTGTTCCTCACTCACCGACATCCGAGAGGAAGCGTCAGGAAGAGGAACAGTGTATCCGGACAGAGCCAGAAAAGCAACAGACAATGCGGAAGCGAAGGTTGCGTGGACTGAGGCCGGAAGCCCGAACGCCCGTAGGCCAGTCCTCGGTCAACTCCAGTCAAGACCTCTACATGTACTTGCGTGGGAGGACCGATGCTTCCGGTAAAAACCGGAAGCTCAGCTGCCGTAAACGGATGACCGTGTCTCCGAGGAGACATGCATACCCGCCCCGCGCACAAAAGTGGGAGACAGTATATGCCAGTCAACGTATCTGCTCGACCCTGAAAGGGGAGGAGATACTCCGTAAATTGCTGCTACCTTTGCCCCGAGACTCCCGTGCACGCACTGTGAATTGGGAGAGACAGGGCAGGAAATGCGGGTTGTGATCCTGCACCAAGGAACTGTTTCCCACAGGGAATGTCCGGTAGCCTCACGAGGGCTGATGGACCAGTTCTACATACCCGACAGGCCAGCCACAGAGGCCGAAGGCGAAGCACCCAGGAGATCTACCCTGGAACGTAGCCGACGGCAACCATAGCGACGCCAAAGAGCGAGCGTCCCCCACGGCCGGGTATCTGGAATGAGAGAACCAAACAATACGCCACCAGAGCACAGGACTCGGGAGGTGACGTAGAGGACAAACGAACAAAGTCCCAAAATGGGCGCTAATTAAGTTCATTTCCGAACCACTGAGAATGCAAGAGACATGAAACCACAAACAATTCAGTAACTTCTGAAAAGAAGACTAGGGCTAGAAAAAACCCTTACCCTAGCCTCCGCGAATGCACCACGCTAGCTTTGACACTGTCAGCCAGACTAACACATCAAAGATGGCGGCAAAAACAATGCTACAGCAAAATAAGCTATGCAAAATGCTTGACTGTCCCAAAAACTATAAGTTCAGCCGGGGCAGAAAAAGGCACAGAAATTACAATAAAGTAAGAGTCGTCAGAAAGACAACACGAACAGGTGGAAAAAAAGAAAACACCAAAGATATAGGCTTAGAAAAGCCTTTACCCTTGACATCCCCTAAAGAGCCGCTCACCAAAAAGTTATGTCAAGCTGGAACCAAAATGGCGGCCAAACGAAAATGCTACTGAAAAGTCAAGTCCAAAGAATGAACAAAGACTCAGTAGCCAAGAGAAAATTCCTGTCGAAAACATGTCAAAATGGAAAGAGCTCACCAACTAATGAAGCAGAAGGCGAATAAGACGGGTAGTAGCCGGAGGGAACCGAGCAAAGAGCAAGGCAAACCGGCCACGAGAGCGAAAAATATCATGACCTCCTCCTCTGAGCTGAAAAAGTTGTATGAGTTACCACATACCGGGAGCGGTAGTGACGTAGTACACATCAAGGGGAGGTAACTCCCATGGTCTGGCGTCCTTACCAACGCATCCGTTGACACTTTAAAGTTTTTAGACGGGTAGCGATTTTCAGACCTTAGCATCTCAGACTACGTCAATGCTATATGCGATTCGGAGTAAGAATATGTAATTTAATCTGACATTCGCAGAGACTGTTTCGCGTATCTTGCCCAGATTGTAGCAGCCATAAGAACTACTCTCCTCCTTCATTGATGCAACGTGAGCCAATTACAAAGGGCTTGAAGGGGAGACACTGGGGTCTAAGAGAAAACAAGTCGCGTAAGGCAAAATTACTACATTTAGTCAAGCTGTTGAACTCACAGACTGAAACTGAACGCACAGCATTTTTTTCACAAAGACGATTAATATAGCTTCATCAATCCCCGGCGGCAATTTAATCGCAGACACTTTTCATGCGGAAAACGCTTTGAAATTGACAAAGCCAGTATAGCGCCAGTTGCGTTTGCCCTTAGCAGGTAAGCGCACTGTTCTCTATTCTTTTTAACTTTCTGAGCCTGTTTTTAATCCAAACATAACATATCTAAATGTTTTTGGAATCAGAAAATGATAGAGAATACGATGAAATCATTTTTGGATTACCGGTAGTTTCTAAAATTTAATCATAGTACCTAATTAACCTATTTTCGTTAATTGTGATCACAGTTTTAGAGTAAACATAACTGTAATTTTTTTAATTCAGAATTTGATAAAAAATACAATGCAATCATTTTTAAATTTGTTCGCGAAAATGTGGTTTTAACCCTTACACTGGTGCAATTCTGGAAAACATGTTACATAGCCACTGGTGAATTAACAGAGAGAAAAATAAAGAAAATCGGTCATATTTTAAAGAACGTGTTATCTTTTTGTGTGTGCATATTTGAAAAATACATGTTGAATAAAAATTGTACAGAAATGAACAAGGAACAACACAAACACAATTTTGGAGGGTCAGTAGCAAACTGTAATTGACGCACCTGGAGAAAATGAAGGATGACAGGTATTTTTTTCAGAATGAAGCTGCAGTTGATCATAAATTACTCCACAGTCACCAACAAAAGGATATTCAGTCATCACACACTAGTACAGTATCTCAGACTAAGAGTCACAAGCATCTTCTTCTTCTTCTTCTTCTGCGTTCGTGGGCTGAAACTCCCACGTACACTCGTGTTTTGCACGTGTGGAATTTTACGTGTATGACCGTTTTTACCCCGCCATACGCCGCTTTCGGAGGAGTCACAAGCATCAGTATCTTCCTTGGTAGCTGTAGATATATGAGTTATCCAGGTGAGAATCCAGGTGAAAATCACCTTCACATCAGAAAAGTTTCAATTGGTTGTCAACTGCAGGTACATGTACAACAAAAAATAAATAGAAACAACTAAATCTTTGCAATGTCCCAAGAAAGACTGCATAGCACGACAGAATGGCAGAGTACAGGTGCAGATGTCATCATAGCAGTTCAGGTGTCACCAGCACCATCATGCGGACCACCTTCTGCTGCTCCCATCTGCTGCCCGAGGACTCGTTGGTAGTCACTTCTGGTGTGGTACACCTCAAAACAGTGGGGAATACACAGAGTGACTTGGCATTGTTCACACTGATAGGCAGACTGCTTTCTCTTGAAGCCAGCTCTGTTCTGCCTTACTGGGTTGCAAGCCACACAGTCACATTGTGGACGCTGTCTCTTGGCACCGACTGTGGCGGTGTTGTAGGTTGAAGATCAGCTGTCAGACTAGCAGCTTCCGGAACTCATGATGCGACAGGGACACACCAGCAAACTTGCGGTGGAGAAAGTAGGCATTGCACATGGCAACTGTGAATAAATAGAAGAAGAGCTTTCTCCACCACTTGACGGTCTTCCTTAACTCATTCGCTGCGTGTCGGAACTGGAATTCCGACACCTGTGTTTAGCGTTGGCCGCGTGCCGGTGCTTGAGTTCCGACGGATATCACGAATTTTTAACGGTGTAAACGGTCCTGCTGACCAAGGGAAACAACCCCTGCAATGAACTTCTATCTGTCTACAGTGGAACCATTCACTGTAAACAGTTCCTTCCCTTCAATTGTTGGGATTAATTTGATTTTGTTGACGGTGTGCGACCCACGTGTTTTGACTTTTCCAAGATGGCGGATCGTTCTGCTGACAAGACGTAGTAACTTGAAAAGAGTGCTAGAACTTGTTATTCAGTACGGTTCTGATCTTGACCTAAGTGATGATGATAGTGGAGATGATATTTTAGATTCTGGTGACAAGTTTGTGCCAATGGACGATCATTTGGGTGATGATTCGGGCAATGAAAGTGTCGATCATGACATTGTGTATGATGAACCCATGATGTAGAAAGTTGTTGGTCTTTTGCTTCAAAGAGGTAGTTTGACTGGATGTGAAGACAACAAAAGGTATGTTCTTTCAAATGTTTCATATATTTTGTAAAAGAGCAAGTTTCAAACTTTGCAAAAATGAAAGGTAGGTAAGGTTATTTTGTGTTGTTGATTTTTATTATTTTTTTAAAAATGGGTCAAAATCGTCCGATTTGAGGGAACACAGGGAAATTTAACAATTTAGACGCGCCTCGATTATGCTTGACACTCACCAGTTCAAGTCTATTTAACAGTAATTTTTGTTTCTGATTCACCAGCAACACTCTTGACATTTGAAACAGTGCATATCAGCTTGATTTTGTGAGAAAAAGTACTGCAACAGTGAGTTACTGTTGTTTCATTCAAGAACAAAAAAGTTTTTTTTGTGTGCTTAATTGGATATTTTGCCTGGATATGAAGACAACAAAAGGTATGTACTTTCAAATATTTTCTAAAAGAGTAAGTTCCAAACTTTGCAAAAACATAAAGTATGTAAGGTTATCTTGTGTCGTTGATTTTTAATATTTTTTTCAAAATGGCTCTAAATCGCACGCTGGCAGGGAACACAGGGGAAATTTAGACGCGCCTTGAATGAGTTAACAGTCAGAATAGTTCTTGATGACCTGATCAGATGTGTCCACCCCGCCCATGTTCTTGATGTAGTCAACAATGCAGAGTGGTTTCCAGATGGGGTCACCATTGTCATTTACTTTGTCGAGCTTGGAATGTTGAGGCAGGTGCACTGTAGACAGCATGTGCACATCACGCTTGTCGTGGTGTTTCACAGCAAGAAGGTGCTCAGCTTGCCGGAAGATGGTCTGTCCTTGAGTCAGCTTGATGGTGTCAACTCCTCGTTTCTGCTTCTTGAAAGCCTGCAGGCATGCCGCGTCTGGATGTTCGAACTGTACCACAGGCGTAAGTGTTGAGCAGGTACAGTTCGTTGAATAATTCAGGACTGGTGTAGTAGTTGTCCATGAAAATTCTGTGACCTTTGTCCAAAAGACCGCCAAAGGCAAGAAGACCCAGCACGACTTGAGTGGTAGTGCCCAAGTCTTCATCAAGTTGAAGAGCCTCACACAAGTTTGTGCGAGGCGTGGAACCCTGATAGATGTCCATGGAAATGACATAACTCGACTTCGCCTCACATGCTTCATAAAGCTTGATGCCAAATTTATCTGGCTTTGCTGGGTTGTAGACACGGAATCGCAGTCTACCCTTCCATGGACATGTCGCCTCGTCAAAGCTGATGTCTTGCTCTGGGGTGTACACCTCGACGAATTGCTTGCGAAGATGTGTGAAGAATGGCCATAGCTTGTACAGGGGGTCTGCGCGGTTGGCCCGTGTGTTGTCCACAAGGTGTAAGTTGCTGAGGATAGCCTGGAACCTCACAAGGGACATGTTCTTTGTGAAAAAGGGAGTGGAGGTGATCTCATCCTGGCTCCAGTACTCTTCAATACGAGGCTTGATGACCAGGCCTGTTGCAATAACCAGCGACAGGAAAACCTTCATCTCGTCGAGAGTGACAGGTAACCACCGGTAAAGCCTGAAAAATGGAGATGAAAAAATAAATGTTCTATTTCATATTGTTTTTTAAAAAAACACACACACAAACACACTCACGCTCTCTCTCTCTCTCATACATGGGCATCATACATACAGTGCACACACTCACCCACATACATATAAACACCAACAACCCCCCCCCCCCATACACACTCGTACACAACTATCCCACATACAGTGCACACAGTCATCCACATGCATATGTGCAAAGACACATACAACCCCCTTAACCCTCACACACACACACACACACAAACAAACATAACAGTCACTTATAAACACTTCATCCAGTCATAGATCTAACTATAGATCCCTGACCCACTTGACAAGTGCATTCTGCTTGTCAATCTTCTTCTAATAGTAACCAGTCATTTAGTTCATTCTTCTTCCAATAATAACCACAGTCACAGTCTTATTCTGTTGCCCCACACAAACAACTCGTCCCCCCCGACCGGAACACAGATCTACACACACACTGACACGCCAACCCAGACACACACTTCTGCTTGAGCACTCACACATGAACAGAAACTACTTTCATATCAATAGTCTAATATCGTTTTTCAGTAAAAACAAACTATTCACCTGGACAAAAAGGAAGAAGAAAGAAACGGAAGAAAACATGTTTGCAAGAGACAGAGAGAGAGTAAAAGTCGGTCAAAACTGACAAAAAGCTTACCGTGAGTGTGGCTTTAGATTTCCAGCGTCAATTTTTCGTTGAGCGTAGTCATTCGTTTGTTCGACTAACAGATCGATCATTTCATCGCCAACAAACAGTCGGAAAAAATCCAAGGGCTGTGGGTGTTCTGGAAAATCTTCGCCGACATTCAAAACAGTTTCACGATCAAACGGCATGTTGACAGTAGCCCCTTCCCCCCACTCACTACTCCAGCCTTCTTGAACGTCTGCTTCGATGTCTCTGTTGTTTGGGGCCTGATCTAGGTCCATAATATGTCCCCAACGAGCATTACATCTTGTAAATCAATGTAAATGGCTTCTTCCCCTACTTCGTCAAGATCGGGATCGGCGAAGAAATCATCAAAAAAGTCTTGAAAAACATTGCGATCACACCGTGGATCTCTGAGAGCAGCCATTTTGGAGCATGTGCTACAGCTCCGCTGGGTGCCCTGTATTTGTGACACTCGCCTACTCAATTGTGCTTCAGAACTTGGATCTACAGGTTCAGGGCCCATGACTGACCTTATTTCTAGTGAATACAGATCTAAGGATAGGTTTTCGCATCCATGGGAGGTAATCGGAACCGACCAAACACACTGACGCAGCCCCACGACATACGTCGCGACAACCAGGTGACCGTATACGTAAAGTAGCACGACATATGTCGCGACAACCAGCGTAAGGGTTAATGACAACTTTAAAGATGGTCATCTACAGTTTTGCTTTTTTTCAATAATCAGTGACAGCGCCTGCAAAAATAAACTTTAATGAACTTCTCCTGTAATACAAGAAGAGTGTGAGCTTTAATGACTCAGCTTTTATTAAAGCTGTTTTTAAATCGGCGCAACACAGAGGTTGTGGCATCGTGTGTAGCAGACGATTGCTTTCGTCAGCCTGGCTCGCTCCACCGGATGTTGCGTCAGATGTGGTTGCGCGCGCACCCACACTCTCACAGACGCTATCTGTCAGCTCGTCGCCAGATTTTGTATTTCGTTTTTTAAATCTTCATTATCTTCCAATGGCTCTCACGGACGATTCTATGATGCAAACATTCGAAGAGTTTGAGATCGCTCCGGCGACTGCTGTGCACCTTGAAACCCTGGGGTTTAACTCTCAGCAATCGCTTGAACTCTTGACTCCCGACTTGGTGGACACGTTTTCTGTTCTGCCTCTAGCCCAGCGGCTCTTGCTGAAATCTCTTATTAGAATGCTCCAGCGACCAGCCACTGATTCGGCTTCTACCTCTCGTCACACTCTCGATCAGCAAACTGAGGCTACTCCACGAACCACGGTCCCGAAGCCAACACCAGAGAACGTGACAGTGAGGGCCAGACAGAGAGTGTTCAGCGAAATAGGCCCGCAAAAAGAGCAACAGCGAGCCCAGCCACAGTCACACGCAGTCGCCACGGACTTTCTCGATCTTTTGGGTGGGCACCCCTCTTCTGGCCCATCAGTCACCGCCAACAACACAGACCACAGACCACTCCCACCACCAGACGGGAGGTAAGCCTCAAAAAACCACTGAGCCGCCTGCCATGCACTCCTCTGACCCGTACCCCATCCCCTGGTCACCCCCCTGCTACACCACAACAGACAGAAAATCCCCCCTCACCGACATTCACCTCTATTTCCGACAAGCTCTCATGCTGGCAAGAACTCCTGGCGGGTGACAAAGACGCTCATTACATGCTACCGAGCTATACTGGCATGTCAATTACACTTCATTTTGCATGTGAAAAGTGAGCGACTTCCTTGTCGAGGGGATTGACGAAGCTGTATTGTCTTGGTGAAAAAAATGCAATGCGTTCAGTTTCATTCCGTGAGTTCGACATCATGACTAAATGTAGTAATTTCGCCTTACTTGTTTCTTTATACTTTTCCTCTTTTTTTTTCTTTTCTTTTTTACATTTAGTCAAGTTTTGACTAAATGTTTTAACATAGAGGGGGAATCGAGACGAGGGTCATGGTGTATGTGTGAATGTGTGTATGTGTGTGTGTGTGTGTGCGTGTGTGTAGAGCGATTCAGAGTAAACTACTGGACCGATCTTTATGAAATTTGACATGAGAGTTCCTGGGTATGATATCCCCGGACGTTTTTTTCATTTTTTCGATAAATGTCTTTGATGACGTCACACCCTCATTTTTCAATCAAATTGATTGAAATTTTGGCCAAGCAATCTTCGACAAAGGCCGGACTTCGGTATTGCATTTCAGCTTGGTGGCTTAAAAATTAATTAATGACTTTGGTCATTAAAAATCTGAAAATTGTAAAAAAAATATTTGTTTTATAAAACGATCCAAATTTACGTTCATCTTATTCTTCATCATTTTCTGATTCCAAAAACATAAATATGTTATATTTGGATTCAAAAAAGCTCTGAAAATTAAAAAGAAATAATTATGATCAAAATTAAATTTTTGAAATCAATTTAAAAACACTTTCATCTTATTCCTTGTCGGTTCCTGATTCCAAAAACATATAGATATGATATGTTTGGATTAAAAACACGCTCAGAAAGTTAAAACGAAGAGAGGTACAGTAAAGCGTGCTATGAAGCACAGCGCAACCGCTACCGCGCCAAACAGGCTCGTCACTTTCACTGCCTTTTGCACTAGCGGCGGACTACGTTCAATTTCATTCTGTGAGTTCCACAGCTTGACTGAATGTAGTAATTTTGCCTTACGCGACTTGTTTTTCTTCTATCTATCCTCTCTCACAGAGGCAGGAGTCTCCATTGTGAATTTCACAACTCGAAGATATCTGTTCAGAGTTGACAGATCGAGAACCGGTCACCATGCCCCTGAAGCTTTGGGGATAACAAAAAGTCTGCCATAGAACCCCAGAGACCCCTGATCGTGAATCTCCTCGATCGCTTCTTTCAAAAGGAGGGAAGTCACCTCTCCCTGCACAGCTGACTTGGCCTCCGGGTCTCTTGGAAACTTGAAAGGCAGAGGTATCCTGGTCAGAGGAGCCTTTCCCTCTGCCCAGAGAAGACGGAATCCCGAACACACTATCCCTAAGATCCACTCGCTGGCCACCATGTGTGACCAGGAAGCGAGAGCCCTGGAGGGGCCGCCCGCCACCACGAAGGTGGGGGCTACCGGGATCAGCGGTTCGGGAATGCATCATTGGGGGTGGGGCTTACGCCCCGACCCCCTAGAACCACCAAAAGAAAAGCCCCTCTTCTGATAAGGAGCACCTCGCCCCCTACCTCGAGAAGAGGTGTTCTGGTTCTGTGCCTTGCCCCCACCAGAAGAAGCACGCTGTGCCTTGCTCTGAACCTGAGGCTTGCTCTGCGCTTTCTGGAAACCCTGATGCGCAATGGCTAAGTCTCTTGCATCTTGAGTCTCTTTTTGCAGAGCATCGAGGGATGTACGACCCAAGAGAGAGCCCTCCGTGAAAGGTGAGACCCTCAGATTATCAATCGTGCCTTTGTCACTGATTCTAGACCCAGCTAGAAAAGGCGATCTGCGAGAATGTACTGCGTGAGTATACAGTCTGGCCGAAAGATTCATCTGTTCCTGCGAAACCCTGGCTAAAGTAGCCAAAAGGGTAGTCACATCCTCCGAGGAGGCATCAAACCAAAATTCAAAAGGATCAAGCGAAGTTGCTATTGACCTCGACAAAGATCTCTGGAGAGACTCCGACAAGGAAGCCAACTCCAACAGAGACCTTCCAGTTTCCCCCAATGCCAAAAGGGAGGCTTCAGTATAGGGGACAGGCCTGTCCCTACTATACCCATCCTCCCTCAGAGTGACTAGTTCCGGTGTAACCGGAAGAGCTGACCTAGGTAGAGCAAACGCCTCAATCAGATTGATAGTCTGAGTACCCAGTTTGAAATTCCGAAAGCCAGCCGAACAAGAAGGAGCTTGTTGATCAGCTTGAGCAAGCCAAGGCTTAGCCGACTCAGGTGCCTCACTGTGTTGTGACAACAAAGGAACAGTAGAGCTCTGAGTACTCGACTGAGGGCGAAATTTCGTCAAAACTTTCGACATCTCGAAGGTCACAGACGGTGATTCCAGGAACCGGAAAGGACATTTAGTCTCCTTGGAACTCCAGAAATCACCAAGAGCAGAAGGTGGTGGAACAAACTGAGCCTTAGACTCAACCACCCCTTCCTCGAAATACTTGAAAGCCGTTTCCGCTGCCAACGCAACAGCGCTTGACAGCTTGTGCGGCAACCTGAATTCAGTGCATTCCCCCATAGCGGAAGCACCATCATCGGTACACCCTTCATGCACATCCGTGCAATCCGGAAGCTGACCCCCGCATTGACTGTCATAGTTCAACGGGGAGTCAGCTTTACTGTCATCTTCCTGCCCCCAGGGCGGAAGCGGAAGCTGCACATCCTGGCCCAAATCTTCCGATAAGGCGGGGTGCACCAAGACTTCCGTTCGCTTCTCAGGGTCCTTACCCTGAACTGACCGACCGCCAGAGCGGAATTGACCAGCCCAGAGATCAGAACTTTCGCCCCGACGGAGTACGAGGGTGGCTACTTTCTCCTGAGAACGCTCTACGCTTTGGCCGGAGAACCCGGTTACTTGCGTAGCTGACATACCTTTAGACTGAACTGGAACGCCGGACCACTCGAAGAAATGAAGTGACGGTCATCAGCATCCTGTGAAGCATGAACATCCACGTGCGTGACCGTGGCGGAAGAGGAAGGGCGAACCTTGGCTAGAGAAGAGACATCAGTCACCTCGGAAGGAAGGGCCCGAAGCTCCGCCCTCGTGGAAGAAATCTCTGCAGCCAAAGATGAAACCTGCGAACTGAGCGAAAGTAGCAAAGCAGCTACGTCCGCAGAAGCCAAACCAGAACTCACAGAAGAGGAAGTCCCTTTAACAGACTTATCTTCATGAACAACCTTGTCCGAGGACCTAACAGGTAAAATGGAGGTAGCCGGTAAATTGACCAACACATCAATACATTTCTTGGAGGTCGGTTCTAAAACAGAAACAACAGCCTGGCCGGTTTGTTTAGATTTCCTAGGCGTTTTCTTGGACGGAGAGGACTCAGCAGCCACCTGTTTTGGGGTATGACTCTTCCTGGCACTATCAGCCATGACAAAAAGACTCAAGAAAAATGTTTTTGACAAATTTTACAAGTCCAAATTGTGGCCAAAAATGCCGCCAAAATTATGAAAAGACAAGGAAAGATCTCACCTCAACATATAGTAGCGAAGTCAAAACGAAGAGTAGAAAACCAAGAGGAATGTAACAAAGTCAAAAGACTCAGTGACAACGGCTGTAAAACAGCCAGAGCGTACAAAATACCGACCAACTTGACTGAGCGCTGAGGTAGGAATGAAAACATGGCGGCATATGCGCACGCATACGGAAGACAGACTCAGTATTGGTCTGGACTTGATACCAGTATGGGTATTGGTCACTCTTTTTTAGAGTTGTCTCCCTTGTTACCAAGGGGACGCGTACAGCGTTACCAGCACTGAACTAGGGTTAATTGCAATATGTGAGTTGGGTAAGATATGTAATTCAATTTATTCTATAAACAGATCACACGCAACCAAATTCACGCAATGCCATCAATTTAAACACGTCACGGCCAATCCGGCCTCTCCCATCATGCAACAGAAAAAGGGGCGGGGCTTAGCAAAAATAGCACAACGCGTGGCACGCGATGTAAACACAAACAGGCCAGATGGAAGGAAAAAGTGTGTAATGTCCTACCTTACTATGCCAAGACTTGGGCGTAAATAAGATCAATTTCCTCTCTCTCACCGCTAAACTGAATTTTACCATCTGGCTTTCTGTCTGTGCGAGCAGCATTTCTTCTTTTAACAGCTTCTTCAGAGTTTTTCACATATGTTCGTTTCTGAACATTTGTGATATCTTGCATATTGATTGCGTATCTTGTTTATATTTACAATACAATTGAACTTTCACACAGAGAACCTTTGTGTCAAAGAAATCAGTCACACAGAGAAAAACAGAATAACAATGTCAAGGCTGTAGATGTCAGGCTAGTCAAACGGACAAAATGAAACTTAGTCTTGGTTGCTGTAACTCAGTCACCGCTTATAGTCCTTTCGCTGTTATTGCAGAAAAACAACACAGAATCAGCCAAAACCGCCAACAATAAACAAGTTTAGTACATCACAACGTCAATGAACAGAATTCTCGAGTCAATTTTTGCATCAGACTCCGACTAAGTGAGGGGGGAAATCTTGGCGCATCTTTTTGGCGGAATACTTGAACAAACCAATCATTTTCAAACTGACCAAGGACAAAAACAGGCTTGTGAACCGAATGGTGAGGGGGGAGGGTACCTCGAAATGTGTGGGTGATGATTTCACAGCACCAGTCCATTGCTGCAGTCTTATAATTATTAGTATAGTAGCTCCACCGACCACTGTTCCCTCCCCCCTCCTGTTCGTTCCCCCTTTTAACCCCCTACCACCTTGGAATAAACTGCAGAAGACCATTTGCATATCCTGGATTCTTCCATTTGTGTTGCCAGGGGCGACCCAAGATCCGAGTCCCGTTGTTTCCCATGTCCACTTAGAACAAACCGAGTTTAGATTTCCCCTTCCTGTTTTCAAAGTAAACTTGGCCATCCTGTGAGGCACTGTCATGGACAGTAATTATAGTTAGCGGGACCATGTAGACGAAGTCAACGGTGATGATCTGCGTAGTGTATACCCATACTTTGGGACAAGGTCTGTTATACCACCCAGCGAGAGCCTATAACACAATCAGTGTTGTCGACAGATGCAGGCGGGAAGACCTCAGTGTTTCACATTCCAACATCTGACGGTGATAGTAACTTAGTAAGGCCTAGGCTGCGGTCTGTAAGCTGTATTGCACTGACATATCTTTCTGTCTATGGAAATAAATGGCGAAATTTGATTTAACACTTCCAAACATTAACAGTGACCAGGAGAACGCAATAAGGAGACTACTGAGAATCAGTGGCCATTTGAAACTCCAAGGTGTGTAATAAAAGATTCGACTTGTGTACCAAGAGGTGCTGGGCCATCATCGTGTGACCTCGATACAGAGGCTGTCTCTCGTGTGTGTAGTACCGTTAGGGTGCAGACGTGTGTATCTGATCCAGGAGGCGATGGTGAAACCGGAGACACGGGTCCTAGTGCAGGGCTCTCCTCTGGGGTAGGCGGCCAGTGTGCCTTTTGTTGTTGCAGCCCTTGTGTGACAAATCATCCCCAGAGGTGGCTAGGTACAGGCCAATTGCCACACCGCAGGAATTCCGGCGTTAGAAAAGTACTCTATAAGAAGTATTGGTCCATGCTAGACCGACGCGGTGCTTGGAATTGTGCATTGTACTTGGCGAAAAAGACGTCTTGCTTACATCAAGACAATCCAACACGGGTAAACATTAACCGAGAAATGATGCCCGACTGTGTGCTCAAACTAGTGAGAGAGCTTTATCCCAACCCCACAGGAATACCCTATCAAGGCCACAACTGGTGATAAAGGTTAATTCAGACATGAGACCAGCAAATGTTCCAAAAGTAGGTAACTAAGCCGGGGTCCAGGGGCAACGAATGTTAGAATTATAAAGGCCATTTTGGGGCCTCTCCTGATAGCAAAAAATTAGATCATGCCTTTTTAAAAAGCCATAAAAACCACAAGAATAATATGCTTTAGCATTTTAAACAAAAGTGTAATTTATAACAATCACACACACACAAAACTTACTTGAAAACTTTCAGAACCAACACATTTTTTCCACCAAGTCCGTATTTCACCACGCAGTGGCCGTTGTCGCACCACGTGCACACGGCCTGACCGGGAATGGATATCTTGGCGATACTGTCGCCAATGAGCTGGCGCCTTTCTTTCTTGTTGATAATGACAGTCACTTCTTCTGACAGCCAGTTGGCTTTCCACTTGTTTTTTACACTTTGGTCGTCGATCATAAGAGCTTCCACAGCCGACAAAACAATACGGAATCCAGACGCCATGATGCTACATTTTTCACCTTCGGCGCCGTTTGGAGATCGGCAGCCAATGAAAACAACCCGCAAACTGCCATCGGTGAATAATTAAGCCTAGGCGATAATCGTCAGAGATCGACAGCCAATCAAACGCGACCCATGATACTGCTATGGGTTCACGGGAGTGCTGGGGTGCGAATGCACTGACTTCAGACGCAGACAGCTTTTTTTTTCTCAACGAATTTGCATCGATCTCAAGAATGGTCTGTGAGCTAAGAAAAATATCGGAATTCCGATAAAATTCGGACCAGTCCCATGTCTGTTAGTTGCATTTCTTTCTTCATATCCGATGTAACAAATACACATGCACCTGAGACAGCATGCTCTGAAACCAAATTGCCGCATGCCACGTGTTTTGCTATTTTTGGAACGCATGGTGTAAATCTTTGACGTCGGAGAGTGTTGACTCCGCCCTTTTCTTTGAACAAGATCCCCATTGAAATGTTTGTTTACAAATATCTTTACCGATACCAAAACATGAACAGAACACAAAATATCTGCCTTTACCGCCACAGCAGTATTAACAACATAACTGTGTACTTGATGTTAGTCCCAAAACAGGGAAACTGACATGAAGTGTTAACAGAATTGAATGATTTTCATGGAACTACACTCTTCAGAAAAAGTTAAGAATCGGTTGAAAAAACGGATCCAATTATAAAAAATTGCCAAAAAATTAAACATCGACATAATAATTAAAAGATTAATGTGTTTGAATTAACAAATGAACAATGAGTCTTGACCTAGAATTTTGTTTGGCAGGCAGAGTTATTTCCCTTTGTGGGACTTCTCAAAAGCTTCTGCATTTTGGAAGAAAAAGGGTGTTTTTTATAGCCCCATGAAATTTGCGGAACGCATGCCAGGGCAAAGGGTTGTGATGCACGTGCAACAGGGTCCTGGCTATGAACATCGCTCACCAGCTTGTGTTTAAAGGTTGACACGCTGACACAATTATGCACAGTAGCAACATGCCCCCACGAAGAAAACTGAGCGATTTGGATAGAGGAAGGGCAATAGGATGGCTACAAGACGGTGTTGCTGCCAGGCAAGTGGCCCAGAGGCTTGCAGTGGCTCCCTCTGTCATCATCAGACTAAAACAGAGATTCCAAGCAACTGGAAGAGTGCAGGAGCGACAACGTTCTGGTCGGCTCAGAGTCACCACACAAAGAGAGGGTCGCTTCATTCAGAGGCAGGCCATGCAACAAAGATTGGCTACGGCAAACAACATTAGGCAACGTCTACAAGCTACCACCAACACTGTTGTTAGTGGTCAGACAATCCGAAACCGCTTACACAACTTCGGCTTGCGCGCAAGGCGTCCAGTCCGAGGAACAACCCTGACTGCTAATCACCGAGCAGCTCGCCGAGCCTGGTGCACTCAACATGTGAGGTGGCAACGTCAGCAGTGGGCTCAGGTGTTGTTTACAGATGAGTCCCGCTTTTGTTTAGAACCTGCTGATGGTCGCATCCGAGTGTGGAGGAGTCGCGGAGAGCGCTGTTCTGGAACGACAGCGTTTTGGCGGAGGCTCTGTGATGGTCTGGGGAGGGATCAGCACACGTCTAAGGACACCTCTGTACCAATCCGGTGTCCGCAACCAGAATGATTCACGTTGTTGTGAATTCCATTTTTCGAGGGTTGTCACGTTTGACACACTCTAGCTAAATTGTCGCTGCCGCGTTCGATCTTTGCTTTGTTTGTCATTACTCCTCGGTTGTTCAATTATATAAATTAACAAGAAGGGCAAAGCCCATACGACTCACATGCTTGACCTTTACATGACCTTGACCTTCAGCTAAACCTAGCAATGACATCATACACTAAGAACTGCTTTACACATTTTTCCTACCAAAATACATGTGACCTTGACCCAAGGTCAAGGTCATCCAAGGTCATGCAACACAAAGCTGTTAATTCAAGACATAGGAAGTACAATGGTGCTTATTGGCTCTTTCTACCATGAGATATGGTCACTTTTAGTGGTTCACCACCTTATTTTGGTCACATTTCATAAGGGTCAAAGTGACCTTGACCTTGATCATATGTGACCAAATGTGTCTCATGATGAAAGCATAACATGTGCCCCACATAATTTTTAAGTTTGAAACAGTTATCTTCCATAGTTCAGGGTCAAGGTCACTTCAAAATATGTATACAATCCAACTTTGAAGAGCTCATGTGACCTTGACCTTCAAGCAATGTAAACCAAACTGGTATCAAAAGATGGGGCTTACTTTGCCCTATATATCATATATAGGTGAGGTATTGAATCTCAAAAACTTCAGAGAAAATGGGAAAAATGTGAAAAATAGCTGTTTTTTAGACAACATTTATGGCCCCTGCGACCTTGACCTTGAAGCAAGGTCAAGATGCTATGTATGTTTTTTGGGGCCTTGTCATCATACACCATCTTGCCAAATTTGGTACTGATAGACTGAATAGTGTCCAAGAAATATCCAACGTTAAAGTTTTCCGGACGGACATCCGACGGACGGACGACTCGGGTGAGTACATAGACTCACTTTTGCTTCGCATGTGAGTAAAAAAAAATGAAAGAATTCGGTCTTGTCTGTTTTGTGTGGCGTGCTTGTAAAAAAGTGATCCTTAACTTTTTTTGAAGAGTGTATACAACCACGCATTTAATCACTCGCATCAAAGGTAGACTGGTTGAGTGATTAGGATTCAATCAAACTTTAGCACAAAAACTCCTTTTTTCTTGGAATAACTGAAGAAAGGAGGAATAAAGAGGTTACATACCTAGTCTCAGTTAATATTAAAAAAAATAATGGTCTCAGTTTGCGGTCATGAAAAAGCTCGCTGAATCTCGCATTTTTCATGATCCGCTAACTTCGACCATTATTTTTAATTATATTCACTGAGACTCGGCATGTAACCTTTACTTACGTACACAGTCATACACAAGAACCAGCTTTCATTCCTGACCGTACATAGTCCTTAGATCAAGACTGGTTCTTACAGAAAAAACACACCAGCATACATTGTTACAGGGTTAAGAGTCTATTTAAAATTACAACATTTGAGAAAAATAGAAGCACACATAATTATTATGGCACAGTCTACACACATAGGCACATGATGGGCCTAGAA
The DNA here is from genome assembly GCF_037325665.1 of Littorina saxatilis. Lineage (NCBI taxonomy): Eukaryota > Metazoa > Mollusca > Gastropoda > Littorinimorpha > Littorinidae > Littorina > Littorina saxatilis. The sequence continues at coordinate 14,769,910 of NC_090257.1, read as the reverse complement.
AACACTGCAGTTCTGACCCTGCTGGAGTTTTTTTTATCAGAGAGACGGGAAGACAGGACCAAAGGGAATTGCAGTAGTTTAGACATGTCGGAATGAGCGAGTCTTAAAACGCACGCAACCTTTTTGAATTCATACAAAACTCCTTAGTGATCCTGACGTTGAAGGGAATAATAATAAAATGAGGAAGAGCACAATACTAAGATCTAGAAACAAAGGATCGAGTTGTTTTGGTCACGTAATATAAGCTGTTTTGCTTGAGTTCGTTTCCTCGTTGCAAAACTGTTAATTGTTTCATGTCTTGTATATTGAATAAAATTGTGTTTAAACTAAGCACTCTAAATATATTCATCGTGTGCAACAAGTGTAAGTGAGAGTTATGCGAAACAAATCTCCTGACATCTGAGAGAATAACAAGCATTAAATGAACAAGTAACATTCAACCTCTAAGAGGATGATCACAAGCTCATGCGTTCCTCATTCTCTGAGGCACTCTAACACTTACGTACACTGCCTCTGCATCATTTGATTATGATTCTCACATATTGTGTGTTTATTCTCAAAGCCAAGTGTTGATAGCGGTAGCTAACAGATTCAACATAATTTAAGAAATAAATTCATCCTACGGGCATTACTTTATAAAAATTTAGCCAACTGGATAAATGCAATTTGGCCCCCCTGATCACCTGGGGGAGGAAAATAAAGTCAAAATAAAACAAACTTACTTCTTTGTCTCTGGATTGCGTGCCACCATGACAAATCGTGCTGTCAACACCTGTTCCCTTGTGCCATCCATGTCCTATTAAGACAACCAGACAGCCTAATTGTTACTCCATCACAGATCAGATGTGTGACGTTTCAGCGATAAAGTAAGGCAACATGAATGCAAATACGTACCACTTTCATGGGCCAAATACATGTTAGCGCAGGACTCGTTTTGTTTGATTTTGTGGTAATACTGATATCACTCATACGGACACGTGCTTCTTTTTTCATCTTGAAAGAAACAGAATGTGCGCGTTGTGTACCATTTTCTAACCACACTCAATATTGATAGCAGCCACCGACTGTGTTTCTGATGTTGCCGTCAGTAAGTACTTTGTGTAAACTGTGTGATAGAGTGAGAATAAGTTTCGCGCAGGGTGTTTGCATGTGTTTGATTTCCAGAGCAGTTTTGTGCTGTAATTTTTGTTAACCCACGCGCTGCACGGTGCTCGGAACAGGCACTCGATACAAGACACTTGTTTTATGTAGTACGACAATCACTGTGGCTTTTGACTCTAGTGCATTTCATCTTTTCTGTTTTTTGATTGCTTGTTTTGTTTTGTGTTTTCCCCCTTCTTTTCTGTTCTTCAGCATATTAGCGTTTATTCCTAACTTAATATTAATGTTGTGACTGTAATTGTGCTTATGTTCTTGCCTGTCTGTATGTGTGTTATACATTTTGTTTGTTTGTTTGCTTAACGCCCAGCCGACCACGAAGGGCCATATCAGGGCGGTGCTGCTTTGACATATATAACGTGCGCCACACACAAGACAGAAGTCGCAGCACATGCTTCATGTCTCACCCAGTCACATTATTCTGACACCGGACCAACCAGTCCTAGCACTAACCCCATAATGCCAGACGCCAGGCGGAGCAGCCACTAGATTGCCAATTTAAAGTCTTAGGTATGACCCGGCCGGGGTTCGAACCCACGACCTCCCGATCACGGGGCGGACGCCTTACCACTAGGCCACTGTGCCGGTATGTGTGTACATGGTTTTGCTTGTTTATTGGTGTCAATTTCTTTCAATTTTTAGTCACTCTATTTATTGATTTAAGGTGTCTCAGTTAAGGGCAGGCACTGGTGTTAAAAGTGATTTTTTTTGTTTCATAAGTGTTGGGTCACAAATTGTTGCACAATTAAAGAACTCAGTCCATCTCCTGAGAAAATGAAAAAATTATTTTTTTTGGATCACCGGTTGCCTTGGTAGCAATCCCAGATGGCCACCAAACTGCCACTTTTTAAAACCCTAAGGCTTTTACAAAACCGAAAGGAATTTTGTTTTGGTGCTTGTTATTTATACATTAGCACAATACCCAACTTTTGTTAGAGGCTTTTTTTGAAATCTACAGTCATTCAAAAGATATCAGTGATAAAAATGAGTGACCTTCAATTTTATGAAAAACCGCCCCCAAAAATGGTATAACTTCTCACGAAAAAAAAATTCAACAAAAAGCTCTAACAAAATCTGCGAAATAACGCACTCGAGATGTATGCAAAGTTTCAACAATGCAAGTTTATTAGAAAAAAAGCCTTAGGCTTTTGAAGTGACAAAAAAGTAGTTTTGAGAAGAATGGCGGCAGTGCAACATACGGAAGATCTCCACATATTTAGGCTAAATGCTATGTGCAGAACTTGTGGCAGAAGATCAAAGGCAGCGAAGGACAAACATCATACCATTAGGCATTGCAAATACTACGCATCGGTGTTGTTTCAGTTTCACGGTATTCAAGTTTCTGAAGAAGCCAATATGGCACCACTTTCTCAAGTACGTTGTGTTCAACATGCTCTTCTCGTCTCAGCCAAGAAAAAAAATCTAACATTCCATCTCAAGGATTCTCAAAAGCAATACATAATAACATTGAAAAAACAAAAGTGCTGTGGACACAATATAACTCCAAAGTGGAAGTTGCTAACTGTAATGTGTGTAAAACGTTTGCCGAACAAATGGCCGGTTATAGTCTTAAGAAACCAAGAACATCCAGTGAAAAAGCTGCTAGTCCGCAAAGAAAAAGTACATGTGTTGACAGTACTGATGCCTGTACAAGCAATTCTATTGTTGAAACCTTTCAGCCACAGTGTTCTTCAACACCTGAAGCAAAAACCGCAAGCTGTGTCGTCAAAAAACGTCTGTTAGACCTGCTGATATCTCGCAAGGGTACGACTCAGAGTGATGTGAGTACTAACAATGACACACTCGTGTCAGCTGCTTCAACATCATTTCAAACCCAAGCCCCAGCAGAATCAAACGATAACACACCTGTAGCAAAGTCTGTATCTCAGTCACAGAAAGCAGCAGATACTCACACTGTTTCGTCAAAAAACAAACCACAAACCCAACTCCGCCCAACAGAACAGTTGCAAGCACCTCTGACAAAAGAAGAGGAAGAGTATTTAACTGGCTTAGTCAGGGTGAAACTGGCACAGTCAGATGACAAGAAGACGTTGATAGGCTATCGTCCTTGTCTGATTAAAACCTCGTAACTCGATTTTTTGCGAAATCTACTTTTCTACATCAAAATAATCTACAATTTTTTCTCTATTTTTTGGTTATTGTAGTGAAAGCCTAAGATCGGTGGAAGTCAGTTAAAAATGGGTACAAAAATACCTCGTATATCATTTTGGCAAAACCGCGAACCAAAATTACACGTAACTTGAGTTACGAGCTTTTTTTCGTTCGCGTGTTTTTCAGTTTTGGCAGATGCAAACCTCGTATGTCGAATTACAAGTTTTCTAACATCTAAACACGGCGGTAAATGAACTGTTTCTGTTAGATATGAGGTTACGGTAAGATGTCCGTATGCTCAGAGTTTAGGTAAAATTAAATATTAGCGTCATTTAAGGAAGTTAGAAGTGCCCACATTACCTATTGTGTAGTAAAATGACAAACTACGACATCAGTTATTGTTCAAATGATTGTTTAGTTAGTATTTTTCCTTTGCTGAGTACAAAAACATAACTACAAAGAGAGATTAAGTAGTTAAAGTATTCTGACTATGTAATAGTTCAGTCCTGAACTTCTGATCTTATTTGTTAGCTGAAGATGTACAGGTATGCATATGTCACGTACTGAAGTTGTGTTATAGTGTCTGAATGCAGTCCATCATGTCTGGCAGTGGGTCCTTCACACCTGAAAGTCAATTATCTTCGTTTGAAGATCTTAGGTTGTTGTGCTGTGTGTGCCTGAATAAAAGTTCTATACCATGGGATTTCGAAACGGAACTTATCATAGATGACATCACTGTTCGTATTGACTCTGATTGTGTTTCGTGGGTGTACTGTGTCCATTCATGTGGACTGCATGGACCCAACAACTGTAAAGCATGACACAAACTTTATCTGCTCGACTTGTTTGCATTAGGAGTCATGTTTGTTCTGTCTGGTGCAAGCTCCGCAAGGGCGAGCAGGGGTCAATTGATGGTGCAGCTTTCGCTTGGAAACAAAGTCACTATCTTCCATGAGTAATGGAAGTAGTGAAGCAAACCAAACATTGTGATTCACCAACGTTGCAACCCCACAAACTATGAATGCAACGTTTGCTGTGAATCCAAGTACGGAAAGATCCCATGTACCAGATGCACATTCAACACAAAGACGAAGCTTGCAAATAACATTGACAAGAGGGTTGCTAAAAAAAATGGTGATGTCCAAGTTTTCACCATGTATCTGCAGGTCGACTTGTTGGCCCTATGTATCTAAGCAAATGACAACTATTTCAAGACTAAGCTGTGCTGCCACTACTTCACATTGAGTGACACAGAGGTTGCTTGCTACTTTTGGGATGAGTCAAAAAGAGAAGTCAAAAGCAACAGTTGGCGAAACAACCAAGGCAATCATTATCTACAATGACGGCTGTGGGTACCAGAACCGCAGTTTAATAGTCTTGGGAAACGTCCATCTTTACTTTGCAGTCAGTCAAGGAAAAGTCGTTTTTCAAATGTTTCCTGAGAAAGGTCATACCTGGATGGAAGTGGACTCTGTACACTGCAGCTATCAAAAATAAACTAAGGAGAAGGCAGATAGTCTGGCCTGCCGAATACGTCGAAGTCATCACCTTTGCAAGAAAAAGGCAACCTTACAAAGTTGTCCAGGTGGATCACACATTCTTCAAGGACTTTCTTGATCTCAGACACTTCTGGGGATCCATAATTGGTGGATATTCGCAGTCAGAAGTACCTGCCTGACGGTACTTGTCGCGACAAGCTCATCTATTCTGAGGAGTGGCGGCCTTTTTCATAAAGAAGATCTTAAGAAGGAGAGCACATGGTGAGCCCGGTATATGATACCCCAGCTCTACAGAGTACGGCTGACCATCAAAGACACAAAGTGGCAGCACCTTCAGCATGTCAAGGAGGTTTTTCCAGTAGATTCATACCAATACTATAATGGTCTACCCCATGGTCGTTAATCTTTGCATTCTCATGAGTGGTCATCCTGCATAACTACTAGCTCTTCTACGACATTTAGAAGAGATATCTCATTATTTTCAAGGAATACCCTGTTCTCTGTGCATACAAAAAGGCTCTTGTATTGATGTTTACGCTTCCCTACAAGCAAAGAATGTTATGTATGTACTTATCAGCTTCAGTTTACACTTGTTTTTGTGTGTTAATTGAACAGGTTGCAAGGAGACTGTAGGGAAATTTAACACAAGAATGAGTATACATTGGTTTGTACAATCAAAAAACAAATGACAATTGTGACAAAAGAACGATTGTGTGTTTACTGCGTTTTTTAAACATTGTTTTTGTCTTTTTTGTTCTTTGGCTATGTTACAAAACCTTGTAAGTCTTTAAGTTTGGTCGGGTTTTAAAAAAGAAAAACTCGTATCTTGCAATTTTGTTGAATATCGTGCGTTTTAATTGTGACCAACACTATTTAATTATACACAGTACTTTGTTTGTGTTTGTAGATCATGTGCAGAAAAAATTGGCTTATTTTGATGACAAGTTATTTTTTAAAGACGTTTTTTGTGTTTTTCTCGAAACGCTAAAAATCGATTTCAATCGGACAAGGACGATATGTAAGACAAAAGCACAGCCACTTGTCCTAAAGAAGATAGTGAGAGCCAAAAAGTCATCAGCGCTAGTTTCTACTCCAATGAGGAAGAGAAGAGCAAAGGAAATAGCCAACTTAAGAAAAGAAATGTCCGGTTCCACAGAAGCTGACATAATAAAACAACAAAGCACTGAACTCAAGCACACTACAAAGCGGAAAAGGGATGACATTCTGAAAACAGCTGGGTTGGGACAGGCACGCGTCTCGTCAAAATCAGCAGCTCAAATTAGAGCCAAACTGTCACTTAGCTGGGCAAAACAAAGCCAGTTGCGAAAATTAAACAAGGCAATGGAGATAAAAATGGAGTGTGAGAAAAAGGAGAGGGAATTTCAGGAGGATTGCTTTGTGGGAAAATAGAAGTTCACACAATACCTCTCTCGTGCATCAACAAAGCAACCAAGAAAGAGGAAGTTAAGGGCACTCCTGTGTCTTCTATTGCCAGCTGGCCCGAGTTTGTTACTGATCTCTTAGACCAGTACGACAAGAAGAACATGCTGACATGGCATAACAACACCCTGCCAGAAAATGAAATTTGGGTTAAAATCGGGGGTGACCATGAAGGGGGGAGTTTTAAAGTTGTTCTTCAACTTCAACGGAAGTAGCAAATCTCCACAATCCAAATGCGAACTCAAAGTTGGTTGTGATAACTGAAGCGAAAGATTCTGCTGATAACCTTAGAAAGATTTTAGGCAGTTGTATTCATGAGGGAGTCAGTGCGGTCGACGGCATGATGTGGAAAGGAAAAAGGCTGCGGGTGTTTATGTTTGGGGATTATGATTTCCAGTCAAAGATGTATGGACTATCAGGAGCCCAGAGTTGTCATCCATGTCTTTGGTACAAGACTTCCAAAACGCTGATGCAATGGAGTCAAAGAGAAAAAGCCCCCAAAAGAACGCTAGGAAACATGAAAGAAGACCTCATAGGGTACCAAGAATCTGGCAGTGACAAAAAACATGCCAAAGACAACTACAACGTCATTCGCGCTCCCATATGGGACGTCAAACTGAGTCATGTAGCGCCGCCTTACCTTCATTTGCTCCTTGGTATTGTAAACAAACACCACGAACTTCTTGAAAATGAGTGTCACAAGCTTGACAAGCAAATAGCAGAGGCCCTTTCTAAAACAGAAATTTTAGGTCTCACGATCACTGACAACAAGACGGAAGCATTCAGAAAGTGTGTCAGCAAAATTCGTATTCGTCGGCAAAATGGGGAACTTAATTTGAAAACGATGTTAGTCTTCAAAAAATATGAAGGACCAGTAGTTGCAGGGGTTACTGAGATTTTGAATAAGCATAGTATAACACCTCAGGCCTTTTTTGGTGGCAGCTTCAATGGGAATCACTGCAACAAATACATTAAAGATGAAGTGATTACTGCC